>NC_028357.1:52236755-52240110 GCF_000741045.1 Vigna radiata var. radiata | reverse complement strand
ATATATATATATATATATATATATATATATATATATATATATATATATATATATATATATATATATATATATATATACTTTCCTGTCTTTTCTATAGTTGGAAATATAACATTGAAGGTTTGATCCCAGAGCTTCATCGCATCGCAGGAACTAACCTTCATGCTAACTATAGACAACTTTCCATAAAAAAACTATCCCAGCTACCATCAACAAAACCAAATTACCAGAACACACCACCATAAAAACACAGATAAAATGCAGACAAGAAAACGCTGGAAGCCACCTTTTATACCGATTTTTAGCTTTGCATTTTGAAAACGTTTTTGAACAAAGCAAACTTTCTTTAGCACAATATTCAGTCGGACCAGCCTTTTATTTATCTGTTTCACTGAATCAGTATAATTTTTAGACACAATTATTCTTGTTTTTCTCGTTTTTGTTACATGACATTCTTTCCCTGAATTCCTTTTGTTTTTTCTAGTTTCATTTTCCTCTTTTCTGTCGATATGAATCTTGACATAATCAATATGAACCTTCCAATAGATAAAAAAAATTAAAAGCCACTTCAAGGATGAAGGATTTGATGTTATCTAAGTGGGAATAGAAGAGTTAAAGAAAAGAAAGAAGGATCCAAGGAAAGATTCTGAAAGTATTATTTGGAAGAAGGATAACAGAAAATACACAAGTCGCATATCTTATCATATAAACAAAAGAAAAGAAAACCGCATATTAATGGAAAAGAACTAAAATTGTTTATAGTAATGGTTGAAGAGTTTGAGAGCTCTGACTACTTCAGTCAGCACAATCGCTGGCTCCGTAGTGTTAACTCCAACCATTGCAGCCAAGAGCTCAATTTTCTTCTTTGCATTTCCATCATTCAGAAACTCATCCAAACTCAGTTCTTCTTCTTCCTCATGAGGTGCATGACCACCGTCCTCACTGCAAGAGTCGGAGTCTGACATCTGAAAAGAATGCTGTTCCTTAGGAGCAGAAGGGACATGAAATGGTGGCTGACTTGGTAAAAAGGAAAAAGATTTATCGTTGTTGTTGAGGACAGTGCAGTCGAAGTTTTGTGTGGTTTCCATGGTGGAAGAGTGAAGGGGAGAAGAGAGAAAGGTGTGTTGATATAAGAGGAATTAGTGCAGTCCTGATGAAGTGCCATAATGACGAACGTTATCAAGTCAGGTCAAATGAAGAAAACGTTGAAAGTAAAAGTAATGAGGCAATTATGACCATAATTCAGTTGGACCCTTCTCTTAGAAATTTGAGTAAAGCCTCTTTTTCTTCCATTTTGACTTTTCTCCTCGTTTAACTAATATACACTTCTTTCTTATCACCTTTATTTGCATTTTATGAAATTTATCCTTCTTTTTTCATTTTAGCCATTTTTTCAATTTTCAAAAAAATAATTAATGTACAATTAAGTCTATTATTTAAATTTTTTCAATTTTTTTCAAATTTGAGGGTTAAATTGAAAACAGAAATGTTACTTTGGCACCGTTAGAGAAAATGACATTCATTTGACAACTCACATTCTGGACGTCGGTAATTTAGTCATTTACGCTCTAAATGAAACGCTGCGTTTCTGATTTCGATTGACTGATGTTTTGATTCACTTTTTGTCACAATTTCCTGTTCGAAGAAAGAGTGTTCTAGATATGCTAGGGTTCATGTTCGAAGAACGACTGTTCTAGCTCTGCTAGGATTGGGGCTGAGAACGCGAGAAGTGGAAGAGGAAGCGTTAGTGTCATGCTAGCGTAGGCGGTGATAGGAAGTGACACCCCGTTTCCATTTCTTCCCAAAGTTCAATCCTTTTTGAGGTTTGATACGGAACCCATTTCTCTGTTTTCACGCTTTTAGCCAACAATGCCAAGTGTGTGGATGTTCTGTTTAATGTTTTCAACATTGAACGTTTTTGAAACAGAGGGCATCTGCATGTTGTTTAGTACTGTTTTTAAAGTTTCATGCTTCCATGGTTTATGTGAATTTGATGATTTTATTTGGATTTTGAGGATTTGCATATTTTGGTTTCGTATTTCAATTCTTATTAATGCATATTTTGATTCAATTGAGTTGGTTTTGGTTATAAAACTTCATTTGAGTCTAAATAAAGGTCCATGGCTGAATGGACCCGACCCCAATCGGGGTATTGATTTCGCTTTTCCTTTCCTTTCCTTTTCAATAGCAGTTGATTTTAGTGACTATATGGTTGGAATGAGATTTTAGTGATTTGTCAAGTGACTAAGTTTTTTATATTAAAAATGTAACTACATTAAGTATTTTAAAGGAATATACTATTGATCTATTTTGCTCCAATCTAAAAGGATAAATGTAGATTACAAAACTTTTTCTTTAAGTATTTAACATAACTACACATTACTTAGGTGATTATGAAATTTAGGAGTATACATATATATATATACAAAAGCTTGCTATATATTTTTTCAATTAAATGCAGATTATTTATTATATTTACGTAATTAGAAGAGGGAGAACCTAAAAAAATGAAGAAAAGGAGAGAAATGAAAACATTCTAGGTGAACAAAAAATATGATTAAACTTGTTTATTCCTTTCCTACACTTACAATTTTCAATCTCTCTCCCTCCTTCGCTCTTGTACATTTGCATATGCATCATCTTGGTTCATAAAGCCTTGTTGCTACATCATAATTTCCCATTGTTACCTTATCCTCTCCGATAAATAAAAAAATATAAAATGTGAACAAAACTGTCATGAACTGAAAACACTTCCCGAAGCAGAACTAGAAAGGGTCTTTTCTTCATCTCCTAGACACCAATTTATATTTATCTAAATAATCAGCTCTACATTTCATAAAAGATGATGAAGTTGTCACCATGGTTTATAAATAAAATTCCAAAACAAAACCCAAAAGAAGGAAACAAATCAAGTTTAGTTACGCTTGCTCTTTGCCATCCCAATGTGGTCTTCCTAATGTGAATTCTAAGCTTGGATTCTTGCACTCCAAATTAGAAACTGCCATGTTGTTCTTCTGTTGTGTTGAATCACACTCTTGTAAGCTCATTTGTCACTAATGTGCTATCATTGTAGAGGGAAACATTCTCAGTTCTGAATATGCAAACAAATGCTATGTCTCTCTGGTTACCTGAATTTGATGAGCTCCTGATATTGTTTGTGACTGGAGAACAAGTGATCTGAGACCATCTATGTCGTTAGAAGTTGTTCTTTGTCGCGATTCTCCACAACTGTTGTCGGTTCAATGAAATTCAGAATGTCACCAAGAACAACATGCAAAATATATATGTACCATGTACCATATAAAATAAGATTAATGTGCTAGAAAATGGTGGAAATAAATATATGTGAAGATTATAT
>NC_028357.1:52231732-52236360 GCF_000741045.1 Vigna radiata var. radiata | reverse complement strand
AAAAAAAATCACTTCAACTAATTAGATTTTTACTTTTAACAAAGAGCCAACTACAATAGGCATTTTCAGTTTATAGTGTTATGTTTGAATAGATGAGCTTATCCTTATTTGAGATATAACAAGGCCAGGAGAAGCTGCATAGTTTTTGTTAGTTCTACTTTATATCTGCTGCTAATTTTCTACATATATAAAGTTTTTTATATGTGGTAGTACTAAGCCGGTTTATATTTTCTAAATAAAAATTATTCATGACCTGGCATTACTTAGTCACAGTAGTTTCCACGATATTTCAACAATAGAGGCTACCCTTTCAAGTTTTCCAGCTTTTGAAAAGTACATGCTCTTTGTGAAAGCTAGGTTAGGTTGCACAGTGAGATGGTATTTTGAGTGCTGCCATGAAACACTGTATTGAGAATAGAAACTTCTTCAGATACTTATGTTTGTTTCAATTATTTTTTGCTTGTAGAATACACTGAGGAGAATCCAAAGATAGTGACAAAATGCTCTCATCATTTTCATCTTGGTTGCATATATGAGTGGATGGAAAGAAGTGACAACTGTCCTGTTTGTGGGAAGGTAATATTTACTTGGTATTTTCTGAATGATTTCTTTATAAATTTGCTCAATCCATCAGAGATTAGATCACAGAATACATAAAAACAGTAGTATGGGAACCAGGTCGAACCATTTAGTTCAACCAGAAACCTGAGAACTGACCATGTTTGCCTGTCTAACTGAAAAATTTATGATTTTGCTACCTAATTGCCATGTTGGACAGTATTTGCTATTATGGCAAAATGAAGAACAAAATGAGACTCTCACCGAAATAACCCTATATTTATATGAGAATGTCACCGTAATAACCCTATATTTATATGAGAATCACCCTTCAAGGCTCAATACATACGATTCCCATTTCACACTTCTCTCAATCTATTACATTTTCTTTTCCATCTCCTTCCATACTTACGTTCAAAATGGTCATATCACAAAGGTATAGCATTCATTCGTTGAGGATAAATAACAGGTATATTTCATTTTTATTTCACAGAAAGGTAGAGCAGGTTGACCCTGATACTTTATTTTAATAACTTGGCTGTCTTAAACTTCCACCTAACTTGCATTGAGGTTGTTTATGTGCGAAATACTTCTTGTTTGAGTTTTCATGTTTGTCTGTCCATGCTTGATTATAAAACTATATGTAGAATTTGAGACATAATTTACGATGCTATTATTTCAATATTGATTAAATATACCATAGTTAAATAAATAAAGTCGCGCATGACTATAAAGCTAGAACTTAGATGATAATTTGTGTATTTTTGTGTGCATTGTGGATTGGAGTCTACTGAATCATGATACTTATTTATATTATGATACTTATTTATATTTTGATGCAGATGATGGTATTCGATGAAACGACTTAATGTTTTGCAAAAGGTTTATGATAGGTATTACAGGGAAAATCTGGTATTCGAGGTACCGGGGCCTCCAGGAAGAACGAAAGAAATTTAGTGAATACTTTCTATATTTTCCTCTCCCATGTTTTCTTACAATATTTATATCTCTGCATATACTAACATAACAGTTTCCCGTATATCACGGTAAACATGTAAACAAAATAAGAAAAGATGCTAACAGAAAAGATTCTCGCCCAACAAAATAATACTCTCTCTCAGTATATGTATTCATCCCAATCTCTCGATGTGAATCTAAGGTTGTGAGTTCAAAACCTTGGAGGGATACATGTTGCTTATTTTCTTTTATGCTTTGTTCGTTTGGGCGGAATTTATTGTGTAGAGAGAATTGCGAGCGATGAATTTAGTTAGCATTCGTGTTCGGATGAGAGGAATTGCGAAGAAAGCTGCAGACGGATTTGCGGGATGACATCGTTTTTCATCATTCCCAACTTTGAAGGGATTTGAAGGGATTGTGAATAAAATATCACGAATACCCTCAACCTATTATACATTTCCCAGCTTTAACACCACGTCATCACCTACCCTTTGGAGCGACCGAAAAGCTCATCACCTAAACACCATTCCATTACCAAATGCACATTCTACCAATCCTCGTAAGCACCCATGAACTCAATGATGTTGGGTTGATCCGAGAGGTGCTGCAGGATCAGAATTCCCCTCTTCATATCATCAATTTGCGTCTTTTTGGTTAGTCTCCACTTTAAAATGAACTTGCAGCTAGCTTGTGTGTAGAATAAAGTCAGTACTACTACTCTTTATTTATCCTTGAACGTTTATCCTGACTGTTATTTTGTCTTATTATATGAAGAAAATTATAGTATGTTAACTTTGTGTGCATGGAAAAACAGATGTAGTTGTTCTTAAATGCCATGTGTTGTCATTTTGGAAAATGTTCTTTACTTTATATGCATGAGGAACAGATGTAATGTTTTTAAACACTCCAACGCACACCACCATGGAATGCGGTGGGATTTTTTTTTCCAGGTTATATATTTTTATCATAAAAAGTTATGTAGAGAATGTAAACGATTTACACATAAATTATTAATAATAATTAATATAACAATAATAATAATAATAATAATAATAATTAATAATAATAATACTAATAATAATTATTATTATTATTTAAATTTACTAAATTATCATTTTTTACATTTTAATAATTAATTTTATTTTTTTCCTCTTATTAACATTTCTACAATTAAATATAACATTAACAATTATTATTTTATATCACTTTAATATCTAGGGGTATTTTGGTAATTTATAATTTTTACCAATTAAACTAATTTTTTAAATCTGTCACATCAATCAAATCTTACACTAATTTTTACAAACTTTACTCTTAAATCCACTCTTAATTACCCACAAATCCACTAAAAAACAATAAAATTATCTTCAAATCCACTCAAATTCGTTCAAATAATCTCTCCCAAATCATCTCCCATAAATCTCCCAAAAGAACACACCCTTAGTGTCAAATCCCTCCAAAAGAACACACCCTTAGTGTCATTGGTAGCGTGGGATTCACAAGAAAGAAGGAGAAGGGACTTGGCTGGAAGAATTAATTGCAGAAAGAGAAAAGCTTGAGAAGAATTAAATGCCAGAGAGAGAAAAGTTACAAAAATTGGTGTATTGATGATTAGAGAGAGAATCTTTTTATTTAGAGAATGAATGCATGGTTTTATCTTGCTTTAAGGAGAGAATAGATTTTTTTTATATCTTCATGCCATGCAACCAGGGAACGTAGTTACAGTGACTTCTTTTTGGCAAAGAAGGTTTCAGTGTATGTTTTGTTATGGAAAGTTAATTGGTGTTATTTTTAGGTTTAAAGGGGGAAAATATGAGTTAGTAGAGGGATTTAATAGAGAAACTAACACTTTTTTTTTAAGTTGGGTATCTCAGCAAGAGTTAAAGCCCAAATGTGAGGGTCCAAGAGAGATTTAAGAGTGGTTAGGTTAGAATTAGCGGGGATGGTAACCCACCGTTACTCAATCTTTGAGCATTGAGAAGAGAGTGAATCGGGAGAGAGACGTTGCCGCAAGAAGGAGAGGCACTGTACGAGGTAGAAGCTTCTTGTTACGTAACTTTGAAGTTGAGACTTTAGAGGTTTGAATCCAAAAGGTAAGGGGAATTGACTTTTCCATGTTTGGTTATGTATATGTGTGATATCCATGAAATGAATGACAGTGATCCTAGTGTGGTGATGAATGTATGCCGATATGGCGATTGGTTTGGTTATATCGACTTTCCTTGTGAGATGTGTTTCAAATTATTTACCTCCTTTGTTCCATCTCTTTGCACAAGTGTGTATGATTATATTTCTCTTAGTTCTTGTTTTTCTCTTACGAAATCAGTGTGTGAAAGTGGGAGGGTGTGTGAAGTTTCAAACCCTTAGGTTTAGGCATTGTATGGCTATGACTTTTCTTTTGAGTTTGGGTAGTAGATGAATGAGGTTCCTTTAAGATTTTCGTTGAAGTGATTGCTTGTGTGAACGAGAATATTAGTGTGCAGTGAGAAAACGTGTATGAAAGTGTGGGTGGGGTAGTGTAAAGCCTCGGACAATTGTGTTGAATGTGTTTTGGTTTCATTTTTTTTCTTCACTACAGGAAGTCCAAAACTGCGAGGGTGTAGTAACGTGTGTTTTGCATGCGAAGGAGGGAAGAGAGTTAAAGAGAAGAGTATGGTGTATTTAAATGAGATTGCATGAAAATAAATATTCTAAAGAGTGGTGGTGGGCACTGGACGTTATATATATATATATATATATATATAAAAGAAAGCATGGTTTTGGTAGTAGTTTGGAGTTCACGTAAGTAAAGGAATTAAATTTAATTTGCATGATTTGGAGTTACATTGTAATTATATTGAGACCCACGACTTTTAGTGAAGAAAGAGAAGTGAAGTGATGAATTGATTTTGGTGGGAGAATCTTACGTGAATGGAAAGAGAAGAGCTTTAGTTTAGTAAGCTAGTGGGCCGTAAGCTAGTGGGCCATGTGGAGCCCATTTGGAAGTATGCAAATTTATGATGAGTCGGAGAGAGAGGAATAATGTTTTGAGGTGGTGGGGCCGTGAGTGTGTAATGATTATTCTTTTATTTGGTTGACTTTATATATATATATATATATATATATATATATAT
>NC_028357.1:52214430-52231152 GCF_000741045.1 Vigna radiata var. radiata | reverse complement strand
CTCTGTCATCTCTGCACTAGTCCCAACTAAAAAAACATTCATTATTAAACGATTTACTTTTGTAAAGAGTTGAGTCATATTCACCTTTTGAAAAAAGTTCATTCAAAATCTCTTTAATTTCATTATCTTCACTATATATATTACAGCCGACGGGCACAACTTGCACCAAGACTTATGAGCATCTTTCCTTTACATTCCTTTACATTCTGAGACTATTACGTAACATTGCTCCGTGACCATTTAATTTTTTTTGGTAGAAATTCATTAACTTTATTCCTTTACTAAAGCAAAAAACAAATCAAAATACAATAAAATTCTCAATTATAAAATCAAACAATAAAAATTCTAAATCTTGAAATTTTATTTATAATTATATAAAGAAAGATTAGGTGCTTTAATTTTTTTATTTATGTAAGTATTTTTTTTCTCTAACCATTTTATTTAATAATGAGTGTTTTTTTAGTTAGAGCTAGTGCAGAGATGACAGAGGAAATGTGTTGAGTGAGAGAGATGACGGAGAAAAGATTGAGAGGAATGAAGGAGGTGAGTAAGGGTTTGAGGTTTTTTTTTTTTTTTAATTTTGAGAATGAAAATTATTAAAATAAGACAAGTGTTTTTGATTTTTTTTTCAATTAGGGCTAGAGTAGGGATGACAAAAAAAATGTTGGAGTGAAAGAGATGAAAGAGAAAGGTTGAGAGGAATGAGAGAGGTGGATAAGGGATTGGGGGTTTCTTTTTTTATTTTTTTAATTTTGAGAATGAAAATTATTAAAATACCCTTAACCTTAAAACTTAGAATTTATGATATAAGGGTATTTTTGTCTACTGAAATCCGATACACATTGCTAAAATGTACCAACTGAAAAAAGGCGTACGCAAGTTAGCAAACCCCTATATATATATATATATATATATAATTTTATGGACCTGGTTGTGGTTATGGAACAGAAAAATGGTGTTTAATATGTTGTTGACTATTTTGGATGATTTGGTTGACTTGTCACTATTTTAATGATTGCTTTATTATTGTTTGAGAATGTCTATCACATACGGATTTGTCGCTTGGTTATGTAAATATAATATGGTTTATTTCTCGTAAAATTGGGTTATGTTGTGGTATCTGGTGAAGCTTCTCGAAGAGTGGTGGAAGTAGCACTGATACTTGCCGATGAAGCTCTCAAGGAATAGGATGGTGGGGAGTGTATACTTGTCCTGTGAAGCCAAAGAGGATGGTGGAAAACATATACTTGCTCGGGGAAGCTCTAAGAGAGTGGTGGGAAGTGGTGTACTTGCCGGTGAAGCCTTCCAGAGAGTGGTGGGAAATGTCATTGTGTAAGGGTGTGGTAAAGTGTACTGGTCCGGTGAAGCTCTTTAAGAGAGTAGTGGGGGGTGACAATAAAATACAATATTAATAATTTAATTAAAGGATCATAATTAAGTCACATCATTTTAAAACTCCACAAAAACACATCTACTTAATATTTATTTAAAGTTGTTTAGTCAATTTAATGAAAAAGATTATATTGTATTAAAATTTTCAAATAAAAAACTAAATTGAGCCAAAAAAATTTAATAAAGAAACCAATTTACAATTTTGCTATAAAAATAAAAAGACTAATAAAATGATTTAACCTAAAATTAATCTTTACTATTCATTTTTCACTCCACGTTCAACGTAGAAGTTTAAATTATTCTAACAAAACCTCGATAGTTGTAAATATGGTTCACTCTACTTGTCTAATAATCCTTTTAGACTCCAAGCACAAAGATCACAATTAAAAGAAAGAATTGAGAACTAAGAGACTAGAGACGTTAAGTTATATCACTTTATCAAATAAACAATGATAAAAAAAAAACAATTAAGGAACACATTCTGAATTATGTGAACCCGTGAAACTCTACGATATTCATAGATGAAATTGAAGGCAAAAAGACACAAAAAGTTTACAATAAAACAACAACACAACAAATTCTAATGAAATAAGATTGGTTTAGTCAAAACCACCCATTAGCAAGTAGGATACATTAAAAATAAAAACAAAGAATAACTTTAGTAGACTATAGAAAAATATCAAAACAGTGTTTTTGAAAAATAAATAATTAGATACTAAAAAATCTAGTTTATATATTTAAATATAACTTAAAAGTAGTATTCTATATCTTTTCAAAATTATTTCATTAAACAAGAAAAATCGCATACATATTCTAAGAACCGAGAAAATGTAGAGTTTATAAATAAGTCTTAAATATGTTTTATTAAAATATACATGAGTTTACAATGTGTTGTGCAGTTGGTGTGTAAGTCTTGAGAAGAACATAAAGTTATATATTATTGATTTATTTTGTTGATATAAGTGTAACACTTGTTATCATTTGATTGTTAAATTTGTGATGTGTTATATTCTAGTGTGATGTGTTGGCTTGTTGCTAAAAATATTTATTTAGGATTGAATGTAAGAGAGTTCATATCTTAGAGAGAAGTTCATGTGAAACATTTGTTTGATTTTATTTATATTTTCTTAAGGGCAAGAATGTCCTTTCCATTTTGTAATTGAGGTGTGAAAGTTATAAATAAGGTTGTGAAAAATAAAGAAAAGTACTTTAAATAATATAAGTTAAAAAAAAGGATAGGAGGTTATTTTTTAAAAAACTACTTGAGATATTATAGGGAGCACTACCTAGGTGGTTTCTTTTAATTATAATATGATTTATTTAAAATAAAAATAAAAAGGAGATTTATAAAAGAAATGAAAAGAGATTACGTTAAGAATAGAGAGAAAGAGAACATAGAGTATGGTAAGTCAAAAACTTTTTTTGAAGAAGAGAAATGTTTTCTTTTAAAAGATATAGCGGAAGTGTGAAGACTTATTATTGATTAATGCTCTATAATTGGCTAACGTACGGGAAGCTTACTTTAAATAATTATATATTTATTTGATTGATGATAATTTGGAATGTTTCGAATGATTGATTGAAATATGTGATTGTTTGAAGAATTATGAAATTATGATAATTCTCATTTTATATCTATTCTCGTTTGTATGCATACATAATCTAATGTAAATATTTGAATGATGATTTAAAATGTAATAAGTAAAAGCTAGAATAAAAGAACAAATTAGGAATTATGGTTTCCGTTGAATTATAATAAATTATGAGAAATTGATGTTTACTTTTAATTATCATTAAGAATTTAGGAAGGATTAGAGATTCTTTTTATTATAATTGGATGATTAAGGATTGGGAATCCTGACAAATGTTAATTAGGAATAATTGGAGACTGAGAATCTATTAATCTTAATATGTTAATACCTGTGAATGGTAATTTCTAATTACCTTCCTAATTCTAATTCTAATTGTTTAATTCAATTAGATATTCACCCTAATTAGTTTTCCAAAAGCTGATTCTTAAATCAGAAACTTTTTCCTTCTTTTCCTTTCACTTAATCGGAAACTTTTCCCATCTTAGCTGTTGTTTCTTCTTCTTCTTCTTTCACGACAAAACTCTGTTTGAGGGTTTTGTGACCTCGCCGAGAAACTGGCTAGGGGGCACTCACCTTCATTTTCTCCTTTCCTGGTTCCAGGTTTGTCGTGGTAGAGAGGGGAGATGTTCTTCTTTCCTTCACTATCTGGTATTGTTTCGGCTTCACAAGGGAGCAAAAGGCGTTCCTCTTTCCTTGTTCTTTCTCTTGTTTCTGGTGTTGTTCTGTTCGTAAGGAGAGGGATGCGAAACCAGTTGCACGACGGAGACGAAGCCCCTAAATCCTTTTTTAATCCAACCCTAATTATATTTATTTACACATCATCATTATATATTTTTTTTAAAACAAATTACAATGCCACATCATCAAACATTACACACCTTACAGCTTTGCCGTTAGTGAACTTAACGCCGTTACCAAAAAGGACCAATTTGAACAATTTTTGCGAAAGGTAAGACTAAAGTGAACTTTTGAAAAAAGGAGGGACCACTTTGAACAAACCCTCCAAAAAGAGGAACCAAAATAGGTATTAAACCAATTACTTACTAATTTTAGTTTCATAATGGAGAAAAATAAGGTGATTATAGTCTTTAATTAGATCAGTAAATATTTTATTATTTTTGGTTTATTATTAAATGTTATTTATTTATTTATTTTGATTTATTGTTGGAGTAGAACTCGTATGGTGTTTCTGTTGATTAATTGGGAATTTGATTTTAATGATTGATCAAAATAATACATGATATATTATTTTGGATTTTTTTATTGAATTATATTTGGTTATTGTTTGTAATTTATTGTTGAGTGGAATCTATTGAACACATTGTATTTTTGGTTAAGACCTATGAATTAATAAGATTAGGTAGAAAAGGAGAGTGATTGCTTTGTTTAGAAATCTGATAAACTTTGACTACTGATTGAAATGAGTGAGTGTTGAAGTTGGGATAAGTGAGTGTTGGAATTGTACTTGAACGGTGGTTGATCGATGAGCATAAGAGTGAGGGATAAGTTCGCTTTCTGTACCTAGTAAAGCCTTAGACTATCGACCGGTCGAGATAACAACTTCCTTTGGCCTTGTGTGCGAAAAGAGAGTGCTCGGGTATTGAGCCCTCCTTGTATGGGGGTGATGGTGTTTGCCTTGTCCTTGTGTGGTAGGAAACATGTTCCTTAGCCAGGTAGGCGGGGACTACTCGAGCAGACCTGTAGGTGGGGCTACAGGGGACTTGTGGGGAGGCCACAAGTTTGAGGTAGGGTACAGGAGTGTGACCAATTCTTTTCACTATGGAGTTATGGTATTGTGGAGGCTCATGGCGTGATTCATGATGATGTTAGTTTTGATGGAGGTACATGTAATGTTGATTCGTGATGATGATGTGATGGGAAATGATGACGGGAGGGTATAGTCACAATATAGTTAACGAGGATATTGATTATGTTGAGAGTATAGAAACAATTATGTGAGTATGGGTAACATTGTAGATGAATGGTATTATTATTAAGTTGTGCTTACTAATCTTGTACATATTTTTATTGTTATTGGTTGTGTTATGGTAGCTTACCCATATTTGTTTGTGTTTGTGGTTGTGTGTGTCTTGCGATGATCGTATAACTTTTGGTTATACGGGAGCAGATGTTGCAGATACTTCAGATGCATGATAAAGACGCGAGAGTGGGAGAAGGACTTATGTTAATTAAAGTTTTTGTGCTATAAATGTTAGAGACAATGTAATCGGGTTTATTTTATTTTGTTTCTATTTTTACTAATTTCGATATTTCATAAGTGGATTTCTGCAATGATGTTATGATTTTAAAAATTTTAAATTTTCCCTAATAATCGAGACATCCCAAAAATCGGGATGTTACATTTGGTATCAGAGCACGGTTTTCAAAAATCCTTTGGGATCTTGGGGAGTGAGCTCGTCTAGTTTCTGTTGTGTATCTCTATAGTTGTGTTATGTATGATTATATTCCGGTGTTGAGATTGATTGTTTATTATCTAAAATTGTTTCATTTCTATATAGATTGAAATAAACATGATATACTTTAATGTTTATAATTATTCTATGTTAATGAGAATTGGTTTAAAATACACTATGGAATCTTGACATATTTGATCAGTTTTATTGATGTCCTATGTTTGTTTGCATTGCAATTATAATAATTGTTATGAAGTCTGAGTCAATGAATTATATTCACGAAAAAAAACGGTTGTATTATGGTTGTTTCTATCTTGTGGTGTTGTTAATAATTCTTATTTAATTTTTATGATGAATGTTAATTTTATTGCTATTCAATAATTTTATTTTTTTATTAAATCAAAGTGTTTGTGAAGTAGTGATTTAGTGATGGAATATTATTGATGAGTAATTCAAATAAGTTAAGTAAAAAAAAAATTAATAATAGGACATCGAGAATTGTGGTTGAGTGTCTTTAATTGATGTTATGCAAAAGATGAAGAACTGTTATATTTTAGAAATTTAACACTGTAATTTTTTTGATGCATGAAATTGGAATTAAATAATTGTGACCTTATAATTTTTCAATGCATATATTTTTTTATTGGTTTTTATAATATATAGATTTCTGGAAGATTGTTTAAAAAGTTAAAGTATGTTTATATGCATATAATTGACCATTTTGAAATTGGTACAAAGTAATAAATTATGAATTGTTAATATTTATAGGTATTGATCGTTTATTTATATATTTAGACTATATGACAAAAGTTGAATATACATGGTATAATTTTTTTTATTGACAATTTGAGGTTTTAGTTCATTTTATTAGAGTGAGAATTTAGAGATATTATAATACTAAAAGAATATAAGTGGTAAAATAATTTTACTTTGAATTGTGATTGGTTGTTTTATTATTTTATTTTTCTGATGGTTGTATATTTTTAATGTGAGTTATTAAATGTATGTGAAAATCTTTTCTATAAGTAAAGATTTTGGGTTTTGTTTACTTTATTCAATTGTATATCATGAGTGGTTATAACATGTGATATATATATATAATCTTCACATATATTTATTTCCACCATTTTATAGCACATTAATCTTATTTTATATGATACATGGTACATATATATTTTGCATGTTGTTCTTGGTGACATTCTGAATTTCATTGAACCGACAACAGTTGTGGAGAATCGCGACAAAGAACAACTTCTAACGACATAGATGGTCTCAGATCACCTATTATCCAGTCACAAACAATATCAGGAGCTCATCAAATTCATGTAACCAGAGAGACGTAGCATTTGTTTGCATATTCAGAACTGAGAATGTTTCCCTCTACAATGATAGCACATTAGTAACAAATGAGCTTACAGGAGTGTGATTCAACACAACAGAAGAACAACATGGCAATTTCTAATTTGGAGTGCAAGAATCCAAGCTTAGAATTCACATTAGGAAGACATGGCAAAGAGCAAGCGTAACTAAACTTGATTTGTTTCCTTCTTTTGGGTTTTGTTTTGGAATTTTATTTATAAGCCATGGTGACAACTTCATCATCTTTTATGAAATGTAGAGCTGATTATTTAGATAAATATAAATTGGTGTCTAGGAGATGAAGAAAAGACCCTTTCTAGTTCTGCTTCGGGAAGTGTTTTCAGTTCATGACAGTTTTGTTCACATTTTATATTTTGTTTTTATTTATCGGAGAGGATAAGGTAACAACGGGAAATTATGATGTAGCAACAAGGCTTTATGAACCAAGATGATGCATATGCAAATGTACAAGAGCAAAGGAGGGAGAGAGATTGAAAATTGAAAGTGTAGGAAAGGAATAAACAAGTTTAATCATATTTTTTGTTGTTCACCTAGAATGTTTTCATTTCTCTCCTTTTCTCTTTTCTTCATTTTTTTAGGTTCTCCCTCTTCTAATTACGTAAATATAATAAATAATCTGCATTTAATTAAAAAAATATATAGCAAGCTTTTGTATATATATATGTATACTCCTAAATTTCATAATCTCCTAAGTAATGTGTAGTTATGTTAAATACTTAAAGAAAAAGTTTTGTAATCTACATTTATCCTTTTAGATTGGAGCAAAATAGATCAATAGTATCTTCCTTTAAAATACTTAATGTAGTTACATTTTTAATATAAAAAACTTAGTCACTTGACAAATCACTAAAATCTCATTCCAACCATATAGTCACTAAAATCAACTGCTATTGAAAAGGAAAGGAAAGGGAAAGCGAAATCAATACCCCGATTGGGGTCGGGTCCATTCAGCCATGGACCTTTATATAGACTCAAATGAAGTTTTATAACCAAAACCAACTCAATTGAATCAAAATATGCATTGATAAGAATTGAAATACGAAACCAAAATACGCAAACCCTCAAAATCCAAATAAAATCATCAAATTCACATAAACCATCGAAGCATGAAACTTTAAAAACAGTACTAAACAACATGCAGATGCCCTCTGTTTCAAAAACGTTCAATGTTGAAAACAATAAACAGAACATCCACACACTTGGCATTGTTGGCTAAAAGCGTGAAAACAGATAAATGGGTTCTGTATCAAACCTCATAAAGGAATGAACTTTGGAAAGAAATGGAAACGGGATGTCACTTCCTATCACCGCCTACGCTAGCACAACACCAACATTTCTTCTTCCACTTCTCGCGTTCTCAGCCCCAACCCTAGCAGAGCTAGCACAATCGTTCTTTGAAAATGAACCCTAGCAGATCTACAACACTCTTTCTTCGAACAGGAAGTTGTGGCAAAAGTGAATGAAAACATCAGTCAAGCAAAATCAGAAACGCAGCGTTTCATTTAGGACATAAATGACTACATTACCCATCGACAAGTGTACAGAATGTGGGTCCCCTTGCGTGTCAAATGAATGTCAGCATGCGTCATTCTCTCCCTGATCTGTGCACGTGCATGTTCACGTGAGTTCTTATGAGCATGCAAATGCGCCCACAAAATTGTAAACATAAAATACTTCAATCATTATATCTATAAAATAAAAGAGAAATTACTTCCCATTTCTTAGCTTAAAACTTAAATAAGTGGAGTAAATTTACACAAGATATAAATATTTTAGTGTGCATTTTCCTCTACATTCCAAGCCCCCTCGACTCAATTTGTTTTACTACTGCTATTCTCACAAAGGATGCTCCATGCATATCAAGTTTTCGTCGTGAACAATAGGTCCACTGCAAGCAAGATTGCGGTCTGTGAGCCAGCATTGATGTCAACATATAACAGTCACATCTATGTGGAGTAAAAGTAAAACTACTCCATGTTAAATGACATTGACTCTGCACCTGACCCTGCAGAGATCATTTGCGGAAAACCAAAATTGGTCTATTGAAACCAGTCTTGCTAAGTGTCAAACCGGAAGTGATGTCTTCTACTGTTCGAAATCCAATCTGGGTAAATTTAAACACCAGCCATTAGAATCTGAAAAAATCATGATAAATTGGCAATGATACAATGCTGGGTACCAAAAGAGGAAGGTAGTATTCCAACGCAAACCTTATCTAGTAATATTTCCTGAAATTGTTCTGGACGAATTGTAATGGTACGGTAGTTGGCAGCAGTGGTCTGCATAATGGGAAAAAAAGAAATAACTCAATAGCCCTTCTTATTTTTAGCATTATCCAGCTAGGATTAAAGAAATTTAAAAACAGTAGTAAAATATCAGCAGATTCATAACGCATTACTTGTTCTATTTACAGAAGAAAATACAATTATATACATTCATTGAAGCTAAGGATTTGTTCATTTCAAGAAAACATTTTCCACTTTCAAAAATGATTCCAGACCATGCAGAGATTTTACAAGATGAATAGATCAAAGATAACTAGTGTAAACATTGTAAGCTTGCCAAAGTATGCATGCAAAGGTTTATAGTTTATACTTCCCGGCACCCCTTCAATAATATTAAGATGATAATCACAGAAATGAAGCCTAGCAAATTATCACCTCTGAGACATTACGATTGCTTTCGTATGACTTCCATGGTTGAGGTTCCACCACAAAAATGCCACCCTGCACAAAAGAAAGTATATGTTTTTACATATACAACAAAATATAATAACATCATGTGCATTATTAAATCAAAAAGTAAAGATTAATCCAAGCTGGAACAAAAAGAAAAGTAAAAAGTCTATGGACTAGAGGGAGGTGATGGAACTTGAGAAAGGGAGTAGAAGAAAACATCCATGGCTACAAGGATAAAGAGAAAGGAAGGGGTGGGAATAGATTTGCAGAAGAGATCATGTGCAGCCATATACCTTAATCTGATGTTCATCTCACCACGAACAACTTATCTGACCAAATAGGTCCGAATATATCATATGCGTTTTTTCAGTTTCTTTTGCAACACTTTTTATATTCAGTGGTCAACACATCTAGCAGCAACAAAAACAATAGGATGATGAAAGGAGATAATACTTACAGGTCGGAGCAGTTTCCAAATCTCTGAAAATAAAGTAATTAAGCCATCATCCCCCCAATTTAGATGTATCCACTTTGTTACACTCAAACTACAAAGGAAAAGATAACTTATATAATAACATAAGCAGCACATTGAAGACAATTCATAACAAGCGTAATCAGAAAATAATGTTATAGAACAAGGGTTAAGTCAAAATCAACTTGAGAATGTCTTTCTTCACGCAGCTTAATAATTCAAAATGCAAGTGCTTGGTCGATAAAAGTAATGTGTAATCATGAATAAAAATGCAATATCAGAAATATCCAATCATTAAGAATAAAAAAGTACGATATGGAGATATCCATTAGGATAGTGTTAAGATGTCACACATAGACTAGGAATATGGCCACAAAGTATTTATTATAAGACTTGGGCAATCTTTCCTTTAAAGTTAGCTGGAGGCTGAATTATATTACTATCAGTATAGTGCCAGACATGGAAATTGAATCAAGATTCAAATGGTGAATCGGAATTTCAATTCTCTGAATTGTGATTTTAACCGTATCATGAATGGCAAGATTCAGGATTGATAATAAAATGTGGTAGTCCATAAACTAACAAAGAAATAGAAGTACAAATTCATAATCAATAACTAAAAAAAATAAATCTAAAAACATATTGAACCCAGATTAAAATTATGGACCACACACAATATACAAATTAATATATTGTTTGATAAAACATGTATGATATTGGCATGACAAACTCGACGGATACCAGCATCTACAAAAAGAACCAAAACTGTGGTAGTATTTGATGGACCCAAATGTCAGAAATTATTTTGAATTGGTGCCTACATTTAGGAGGAAGGAGGCAAAACCTGGAATTGCTGTAAACTTGCACCAAGGTTACGGGTTGGCATGAGTTCGAATTCAGAAACAGACTCTTTTCATAAAAAAGTAAGATAAGACTGAGTACAATGACCGTTGCTCATAGCTTCCACAGTAAGAAGCTTTCTCACAGCAGGGTCCTTTAGTAAAGTTGACATTTAGGAGGGAGGAATAATTTAAAGAGTTTAACCTATAAAAATAAAATTTAATGACTTGGTTGCTAACGAAATTCATGTTTAAAAAGAAAACACGAGCATCCTGTGAAATTTACAATTTCCAGGTCACACAAGTGACAAAAAATCACCATCTTTAAGTAGTTGCTACTATATCAAAAGAAACATCAAAGAAAGGTATTAGAGTTGAGAAGAGGAGGGTCAAAAAAGAGTGGAAAGAAGTAAAAAAGAATGAGTTCAGAACATAATTTTTTATTTTTTTGGTCTTTTCAGAGCCAGTCAGTCGTGCATAACCTGATCCAGTCTGGTGTGCAAATCACAGCCTAGAATCACATAATTCATCTAATAGTAATTTAGTAGTACTTGGACCTCTGATTCATGGTTGGATTCAAGAACCACACCACAGTGATTTTTTCAATGTTCATATTGCTAGTTACTTGAGTCAAAACATAGTGCATCATGAATCAAAAGATACTGGTAACAATGGATCACGTATCTAGTCTTGATATCGGGCAATCCACACATGTCCAATCATGCAAAATTACCCTTTAGTTATCCATTGGTGGATGTGAGTGGAGGGTGTTAGGATGTCTCACATTAACTAGGAATATAGCCAAAGCACTCCTAGCTCTTGAGATTACTTTTGGGTTTAGGATATGCCCAAACTATTTCCAATAAATAGCAACTACCCTGTGGAAGTCAATCCAAAAAAAGGGCTAGAAAGTACAGAAATTCAAATTCAAACAAATTTGAACAGGACTTTTCCAATAGGCCATAAGGCATGGCAAATTTCTACCTCCCTCAGTCCCTCACCTTAAAAGTTTTGGCCCAAAATATATGTTTCAGGAAGTGAAACAGGGGGAAAAAACAACCAACTCAGCAACTTACCAAAGAATTGTATCATAGTTCTTTCCTGGTGGATGTTGACTCTGAACAAAATTTTCCCGTTTGAATGAAACTATAGTAAACAGATCAATTTGCTCTGGAGAAGAATGTTTCTTTGAAATCTCCTTCGTATCAACACTTGACAAGGCAGTAACTCTGTTGCCTGAATCATCAGGATGATCCTTGTCCTGAAGTTTGGAGGCTTTCTCAGGTTTATTCCCAGAAGAGCTCAATCTAGCAGATTTTCTGAGATTCCAATATGCATCCTGAACTCGATCTAGCACATTGAGCAAAAAAAAAAAAACCAATTAAGAAAATTATTGGTACTACCCAATTGGCAAGTTCAAAAGTAAAATAAGGAGTTTAACTTGATACTACCTTTTGCTAAATTATGAATAAGATATTGACATCATTGAAAACAATTTATCTAACTTCCTGATAAGTATCCAATACTGACACCAGAAACAAAATTCAGAGCATCTTTACACCCTCTTATTTCCTAGAGAGTGCGTTAACTCAACTCCTAATGTAACTTTTTAAAACTAACTGTTTCATTCTATGCTGATTTTAAATCATAAAAGTTACTTACTAGAGAAGTATACTGCCTATTAGCCTCTTGTCAAGTTGCATATACAATTCTACAAGGAAAATATAGCTTGAGTTGGTTTAAGTAACATAATTGTTAAACCCTATTCAATTCATAAATTGAGGCCGTAAGGAAATATTTTATGTTTCCATAGACTGTTTTCACTAATAACTATAGATAAGAAAACATTAATTTATTGTTTATGACAGAACAACATCAATTATAATTTCAAGAGTTACACATTAGAATTATGTTATGTTCGGCATACATTTAGGGTAAGAAAGAAACATATCCAGAACAAAGCTGAATTTTAAGTTACAAAAAATAGCATTAGGCAATAGAAATTAAAATAGATAAGAATCTTACCAGAATCAATGTCAATTCCAAGAATGCTCCGGCAGCAAAACTTCTGTGCTGTGGGAGAAAAGCAATGAGCATGAAATGCAAATAGTTATTTACTTTAAAGCAATATTCAGACTAATAGCCATTTGAATGATAGCTTACTTGAAGGCATAAATCATTGAAACAAAAAAAATGAAGGAAACAGGGAGAAAATTACCAATCTGTATAGTGATTATCCCGTTGTTGCAGCCGATATCAAGACACTCCTTCCCTTCAAACCATTCCTTTCTTAACACTTTCAATCGAGGATCTTCATCCGTGCCTTGATCAATCTGAAACAAGATCAAATTAACAAAACATCAANCATGGACAACCTTAAACTCAACAAAACGCTAACGAATAAACTTGAAGAAGAATACTCGATATCCGTAGTAACTCCTGTAGTTTCCGTATGGGAAAACTTGCTTCCGCTTTTTACTGTTCTGTTTTTGGGTTTCCATTGAATCGCCTCCGTCTCTTCTTCTCTTTTCTATGCTTTTCCCTCACGCCTGCAATAAAACCCTCCTCTATGATTTGGGGTTTAGAGGGTTGGAATTCTATAATGAACATTCAAAATTGATATTTCCTTTTTCCTAATTTACTTTCATAGAATCATGTCAGAGAGTGAAAAAATTAAAGTAAAAAGTATAATAAAAATTAACATTTAAATACAAATAAATAAAACTCATTTATTTTTTTATGATGTACGAAAATTAAAAGAAAAAAAAAAGTATCTAACATTACCACTTATTTTATTGTTATTGTAGGTTAGGAGATTTTTTTCTTCTGTGTATTTATCTTTACCTTAGTTAAAACAAAGGAATGAAAATAAAAGAAAGTTGAGAAAATATAAATAAGTAAAAAGTGAAATTAAATATTTAACTATTTGGTATTATAAAACAAAACAATGTTTTTAATACTTTTATTGTAAAATAATATTTATATTATTATATAAAAGTAAATTTCTTTGATCTCTTCTTTTAATTAAAAAAAATTATTTATTTCATAAAATAAATAATTATTAATTATTAATTTCATAAAATTATATTATTATATTATTTTCCAAATTCTAATTTTACCTCATTCACCCCCACATTTCATCTCATGGATTCTCTCCTCTTCTCCATTTTCGTTTGAGTTCTTCTCTTCTCCCTTTCCTTTCTTTCTTTTTCGTTGATTGTTCTCTTCTCCAACTTTTGGGTTTCATTTACTGTTGTTGATTCGTAATGTGGAGCTGTTGATTCGTGGTGTGGAGGAGCGCAGATCCTGGTTTCGGTGTTGGTTCTTGTTGCTTCACTTGACACTTATTCTTGTTTCTGAATTCCATGCTTTGAGTGATTTGTTTAATTTGTCTTCTCATTCTATTGTTTTGTACAAACCAGTGTCAATGAAACTGCTTTGTTAATTAAGATGTTTCAACTGCTTTCAAGAATTTTAAGCATTGCATTTGTCATTTTAGGATAATCTCGTTATACCTGACAACGTGATTATAAATAATCACGAGTTCAGATTCCATATGTACAATGCACTTAAAAGAGTAAGCATCTTAATTTTCCAATGTCATTTTGCACCCAAAAGAAAATACTATAGTTAATGATGCTTGGTTGAGAAAATGATGAAAGTGACCGATATTTACCATTTTAAGGACTAAAATGGGGGGTTTCTTGAATTTAACAATTCCTTAAGGCCATGTAAAAAGGTGCATTTTTCCGGTTTTTTTAGTAATTGAGCTCTTTCCTTTAACCCTTGAATGATGATAACAATTTCAGGTTGGCAATATCAATAGTCTCCCCTACTGTACAATGCACTCTCGAGAAAGCTTTAACCCAAGCAACAAAGCTTCAAAGAAGGATCTCAGTTTGGTTGGTGCTAGTAGGACTGATGCAGCAGTCCATGCCTGGGATCAGGTCTGGTTTTGTTTCTTTTATGTGGCTTCAACTTTCCAATAACAAACATTGTAAATTTATGACTTGGGTGCAGGTTGTTCATTTCTTTACACCTTTTAACTATGACAATTTGGAAGAAATTCATGCAGCTTTGAATGGCCTTCTTCCTTCTGATATCCGAGTTAGAGAGATCAGCCCTGCATCAGCGAATTCCATGCTTGATTTTCTGCCAAAAGTAAGATTTACCATTACAAGATATTCAATGATAGCTCCGTGGATACATCCCAGCGGCATTTTGCTTACCATAGTGTGTATAAACTCAATAGCGCTGCAATGAAAGAAGCTGCAAAATATTTTGTTGGGAAATGGTACGTTACTAGTTCATCCCACAAAGATAGGGTGTCGGATCTGGTGAAGCAAATATTCCGATTTGATTTGAAAGAAATGGTACGTTACTAGTTCTACCATTTAAGAATTTTACCGTCTATTGCCCTCTTTGTACCTCTTCTTTCTTTATTTTGTGTGAAACACTTCCATGCTTGAGAAGACTGATTACTTCAATATCCTTGATTAGGAAGCTCTTTTGCAATTTGAAGTTGAATTCTTTCTTTATTTTCTGTGAAACATGCTTGAGAAGACTGATTACTTCAATATCCTTGATTGGGAAGCTCTTTTGCAATTTGAAGTTAAATTCTTTCTTTATTTTCTGTGAAACACTATATAAAAATCAAGACGTCACCACAGATGATATAATAAAGTAGTTAGAGTGTTAAGGTACTTAAGTTAGGATTACATTAATGCAGAAAATTTAGAAGAAATTTAAAACACGTGGAAAGATACTAAAGTTTGTCAAAATACATCAGAGTTCAAATAAAATTTAACAGATTTTAAATCCTAAAAAAAAACTAAGCTGTAGCATCAGTGTTGTCTTGGTCTTCCAAAACATCCTCCAAAGTGGGCTCATGCTCATCTGCTCACATGTAACAAGGATGATCATCGCAAAAGAGAAACATACAACATACACAAAAACAAGGCAAGGGTGAGCTAATTATATAAATAAACATCATACTTAAACATTTTAATCATAAGAGAGTACATGATAGCTACCACATTTTATAGCAAACAACCTAAACATGTGAGATTATAGACTTGACTCGTCCGGACTTTAAAATGAGAGTCGGGCTATGGCGAGTCTTGCACCCGTGGTGACTTATGAAACTTGGGTTCCCACCCTGCCACACTCACGAGGTTAGTCTTTCCGCGCCTTGAGGCATACTGGGACCGTACTTTCATCACTTTGTAATTATATATCTTTTTTTTATTTCACAATCAACATATACATAATCTCAACCATACCTACTCACCAATCACAAATTTTAAAATAATTATTTCCTAAATTAATCTAAGTTAATCAATTTCATAATCTTTTACAATTTATTTCCAATACTTAGACCCTGTACAGATATAAAATGTTTCCTTCAACTATATTATGATAGTTATATTAAACTATACTTGTATTATAAATTTTTTATTAAACCATTACAAAAACATTTTTAATTTATATTAAACCACAATCATATTATAATATTATAAGATTTTATTATACAACCTGTCATATATTATATATATATATATATATATATATATATATATATATATTTATTACGTACATTAACTAAATATACATATATTAATATTAATATTACAGTAACTAAACCCTCATTTCATTCTTATTTATTTTGTTGAATTTCTAGCATTCATAATTCGTGATACATGTCTATTTAAATTAATTTGTTCATTTTAATTTGTTCTTAGAATAAAAATGAGTTGATCTAAGTGTGTTCTTGGTTAGAATTCTCACATTCCTAAAACTTACGAAATTACGAAAAATCAGAATAGTCATTTTAGAAGCCTTCGCAGCAGTAGTATTCTCTCCATTTCCCTCTGCTCCAGCACTTACAAGGTTCTATTTCTTCTAATTTCTATCCTTTCTTCTACTAGGTTTACGCATTTTTAATATTCTTTTGGG
>NC_028357.1:52210546-52213705 GCF_000741045.1 Vigna radiata var. radiata | reverse complement strand
CCATTTCCCTCTGCTCCAGCACTTACAAGGTTCTATTTCTTCTAATTTCTATCCTTTCTTCTACTAGGTTTACGCATTTTTAATATTCTTTTGGGATCTTCAATTTTTTTCTTGAAACTTTAGAAGNCGTAGCAGCATCGTCTTCTCCCCATTTCCCTCCACTCCGGCACTTCTTTTAATTTCTGTTCTTTTTTTCTACTAGGTGTGCCCCTTTTTAATATTTTCGTAAGATTTTTCAATCTTTTCTTGAAATCCATTCTTGAACTTTAATCTACTCTTGAACTTTAGAAACCNTAACAGCAGTCGTCTTCTCGGATTAGAGAGTTAGTGTGGCATAACTCAATGTTGCTAGACATTNGNCTAAACACATAGGTACAAATTTGGNTTTTGTACAGGAGTCTGGGACCATGGCTGCTGCANAAATGCATTTGTCTCCATATATTCACCTTGTTATTATNGATGCCAATGCTGATGTTCTTCANTACTGCCGAAACTACTTCGCAGAATTAACNGACATGCAACTGGTGTGGTACAATGGTGAGTACTTTACTTATTACAATAATAACTTATTTTATTTTTTTCATTTNTTTAATTTAAATGNTTTGCACTTAAGACCTACTTAAACTTTCAAGAAGCTTAGGAATATCTAAAGACATGCAAAAAGATTAAGTCAATAATTGATTTCATCATCATGGAAAATCATATGCCGGGTATGAGGGGGCTTCACTTCATAAAAATGCTCTCAAAGGAAAACATTAAAATTCCTTTTATTAGTAAGTCAAATCTTTCTTTATCAAATTTTTAATGAATAAAAAATTTTAATTTTTTTACAATAATATTTAAATTTTTAAATTTCTTACATTTACAGTCACATCTCATGATTACACTGAGGTATAAGCCTACAGCTGGAGCATCTGAATATTGGCAAAAGAGCTAACCATCACCTCAATATGATGGCAGCCGAGGCAACAAAAAGGAAAAGAATAACATGGAGTGAAGAAATGAAACATCNATTTAATCAAGTTGTGACTAACATGGGGTTACAGGGGTTACAAAGTACGTATTTTTTATCCATATTTACCTTTTTATTTTTTGGTGATGTTCTGTCTTATTATTTTTATTGTTTTTTAGATCCGACAGCAAAGCAAATACATCAGGCATNGAATATGCTGATGTGGAGGTGAAACACGTGTCTAATCATTTGAAGACCAAAAAAACAGGAACAACAAAATTATTAGAAACAAAATATTAGCAGGAGCAATATTTGTTTCAAAATAATTTTTTTTGACTTGTATCTCATTTTTGTCCAATATAAAACTTAGAGTTCATTTAGATTTTCAGAATAAGTTATGTANAATATTTGTTTCAAAATAATTTTTTTTGACTTGTATCTCATTTTTGTCCAATATAAAACTTAGAGTTCATTTAGATTTTCAGAATAAGTTATGTAATGGCCACATGGGTAAGAGTATAAGAATATGTAGTGGATACAAAATGGGAAATGATTATAGTTAGATATGGTTGGATTTTGGGGTTAATTTTTTGCATTGATATGTGCTAGACACATTAACATGTGCGGTTTATAATTAGCATGTTTGAATATGGAAATCAATCGTAAGAGTCATTAAACAATCATTACTGCTGAATCCCATGAGACCATAAAAAAGTCATAATCACTTCCTCCGACACTAATCACAAATTAATCACTTTTGTGAGTGATCCTTGCTTCTCATTTAGAAGCTCTCACATTTTCCTGTAGAGAAAATTCCTTTGATGCCGGAACTGAATATATATGGTCCTTTTTCACGTTCAATTTCATTTCACAAAGTAATAGCTGATAAGGTACTATCTGAATGTTTTAAACCGTGACACAATTACACAGAGTGATCTACAAAGTTACATCATATATATATATATATATATATATATATATATATATATATATATATATCAAATTTCAACAGTATTTAAATGTAATTTATTTAAAACTCTTTAATACAAATCATTAAATATTTTACTCGCTTTGTATTTCCAACCTTAATAATCTAGCTTATTTATTAGCATGTTTATATTTTAATATACTATTTTCTAAACCTCTTTATTTCTTATACTTAGGAAAATTTGTTCCCAAATGAATAAAATATGATGAAAAAGAAAAACTCCTACTTTTGAGGCTAAGAATGTCTTTCGCTTGTCAGTATTTTTTTCCCACGTGAGTAAAGTAAACCAAGAAATAAAAATGTAAAATGGCCCAAGACTAGAGAGAAAAAAACAAACATGTTTTCTTCCTGCACCCCAATCATTACTAACTGTATCCCATATTAATGGAAAAGACTAAAATATTCTCTCTCATTTCACTACAGTACATTATCATTGAGAATGTCTACGCTACGGAAAAAGATAGACAGAGGCAATGTTGTATGAAAAAAACTGTTCCAGAAAGTATCATATATGTTTCACAAATTTTGTTTCAAATATTTTATTTCAGAAAATTTATTCTAAAATGTATTTCGCATAATCCTGATCCATAGATCCTATTCCAAAAATTCCATTAAGAAAATTTATTATGAAAATCATGTTCTAGAAATTCAAAAAAAGTGATTTCAAAAGATTTTCGAAACAGGTAAACCAAAAGTCACTTTTACAAAGAGTAAAATGTCATTTTCAAAATTGTAGCGGTGCATAGAGCAATTATGGGGTGCAGGAAAAAAAATACCTTAAAACAAAGTTGGACTAATTTAAAGATACAATATAATTTGTTGGGCCATTGTTTTTAACATCTTATACAGGGTGTTTCATCTTCCACCTCCAAGCTTTCATCCTGCACCTCCAAAAATTACCATTTTAACCTTAATTAATATTATTTCAATATTTTCTCTTTCTTCGATTCTGCATCCCTCTAACTTTTTCTCTTTTTTATTAAAGTTAACCTACACCCTTCTAATTTTTTCTCTCTTTTATTAAAGTTATCCTACATCATTTTAATAGATTTTAAAATCTATACAATTTTTATATAAATTTTCTAAATTTCATTTCGAGATTTAAAGTTTAATAAAAATTTAATAATAATTTAATTTAATTTAAAATTTTAATATTATTTAATACACATTTATATCTTAATAATTATTAAAGTATAATTTTAATTATTATAATAGTTAT
>NC_028357.1:52186824-52210346 GCF_000741045.1 Vigna radiata var. radiata | reverse complement strand
TAGGATGACTATAATAAGAGAGAAAAAAAATTAGAAGGGTGTAGGTTGACTTTAATAAGAAAGAGAAAAAATTAGAGAGGTGCAGAATGACTTTATGAAGAAAGAGAAAATATTAAAATAATATTAATTAAGGTTAAAATGGTAATTTTTGGAGGTGCAGGATGAAAGCTTGGAGGTGTAGGATGAAACACATCTTATAGAGTGACAAAAATGTTAGCCAGGCCAGAGGGAGAGACACCTTAACACGAACAAAAGAAACCGGTCTATTATTCGAAGTTATAAAATAAATAATAATATATTAAAATATAAAAATGCTAGCAAGGTTCTTGAATGAGAAGAACAACTATTAATATGAAAAAAAAAGCATGTTCGTAATGTGTCTTCGAATACACATATAAGAAAATTATCATAACACATAATGTTATCATAGAACATCGGACATAGTTAGGTCAAATAAACGTGTTGCCTTGTCTATCCACTTTGGGAACAAAATTGGTGGTATTGTTCGATTCTTTTTATTGTTGTTCTTTTCATGTTTAAACATATTAATTTTTGCTTTAATTTTTTTTCTTGTATTGGTTCTGTTAATTTTTCTGAAAGAGGAAAATTGTGCATATTTTTAATTAGTTAATATGAGGACAAACTACTAGGAAAATAAATGTTTTTTACAAATTAGTTTCTGTTTAAATTAATTTTAACTTGTAAATGACTGAATATTTCTTTATCAACATAAAGTATTGTAATTTGAAATAAATTTCCATAAAAATTGAAATCTTTCAATAATTAACGGAAAGTAACTTAGGAAAGAAATTAAAACATAGTATAATTTTTAATTAACAAGAATTAACATTTTCGTTAAATAGAATGGTAAAATTAAGTAGAAAGAATAGCCATGTTATTTTCAGTGGTAGTTCTCTTTTATCTTAAAATATATATATAATATTTTATAAATTACAAAATGAAAAGAATATAAATATTGGTGAGTAAGTTGGTTGGTTTTGAGCATTATTAGATTGTGGTTAGAGGACACGTTGGGTATTTTATGTAATAAAATATCTAACACTGATGAGAATAGAATAACAGGTATTTTAGGTTTTACGTACCAGCAAATTATGGCCTACGTCATTGTCTAAATGAAAACGATGCATTTATGTCATCATGAAAATAAAAACAATAAATTAAAATTCTGGAAGAGATATAATATGAAAAACTGTTTTTTAACATTACTTTTTTAATAATTTTTTTATAACATATACATAATAGTTTGTGATTGATTCGTTTTAAATATTTTTTAAACATAAATTTAAATAGACTAATAAAATGATAATACGTATCTCGTTATCAAAAGTATTATCAAAATATCATTATTCGAATAAAATTTGATGGAAAACAGAAGATGTTGAAAGGAATAATGTTGGTGTTGTTTATTTTGTACATATAGTTAATGGAATTATTATACACGCGAATGTTTAAAGAATATATGTTTGATTTTAGAAATAAATAAAAAAAAATAGAGAATCTTTGGCGTGAGATGTTGGATTGCAATGATTGGGTTACACTTCCAATCAAAACCTGATCGCACCCAACATGCCTACAACAAAGCCAAACCATAGATAACTACTAAGCAACACCAATCTTTTCAATTACTATTTATTTTTTTCCTCTTCTGTTTTGTGTCATTTCATTGTGAATGAACGCAAGAAGCATCACTCAAAGACTGGTTACAATAAGTGAAAATGAATTGTTCTCGTTGAATTTATTAGGTTTTATTAAGGGTGGAGATGCACTGGACACAGTAGTAATGAGACCTCAAATCAACATTTGACATTATTCTCAATCTAAAAGTTTTAAACAAAAATTAATAGGTTTTTAATTTTATATAATATTTTATTATTTTATTTGTATTTAATATAAAATTTAAGTTTACACTTGAATTTTTAATAAATTTTTATTTATAACAAATAATGTATGAGTATTGGAATGTGTTGAAGGTAAAGGTGAAGAGGTGTGTAGTGATAGAAGGAGTAGGTCTGTAATGTGTGTGAGGAGTGTGATTGTCGAAAGTACTTCCAATGTTAGAGAACGCTGAAATTTGCATTGTCTATGATTTGTTTATTTGCATTGTTTAGTTTTTTTAGTTAGAGTTTTTAAGATGGTTTTGACTTCATGAGTTATGTAAAAATATTTTGTGACTAAAATTGAATTGAGTCATTTTTATTAACTTATTATCGTGGTTTATGTCCAGTAGATCGATATTACAAAATAATAAATATATAACATCAAAGTAAGATGAGTACTTAATTCATCTGTATAAATCAAATCATAAATATTTGAATGAAAATACAGATAAATATTTAATAAATAAAAGTATAGATAATTATAATTGATCACATTCAACTTTAATAAAAAAGAATTTAACTATTTATATAATATTATAATATAACTCTAATAACATCTAAACATATAATTTATAATAAAAGCATCTTTTTAGCCTCATGAGATTGTATTCTTATTTTATTACTACTTATTTACTTCTCGACTCAATGTTAAAAACGGAAACACAAGATCTCTATATATAAAAAATTCACCAGCACTTAGCCCCAACCCTAGACGCTTAGTTGTAGAGGTTTACTTCTATGAAAGATCTTTTACTTTCTGTTTTACTTTGAGTATTCAATACCATTTTCTTATTGTTTAATTTATGCATCGTCTTTGACTTTTTCTCTTAATCTCCTTTAATGTATAACCACCACTTTCTCCTGGCTCGAATGCAAAAAGTCATATTGCATCGTCCTTTAATTCTTTAAAAAATTATTATAAATCATAAAAGAATCATTAATTTCTTTTTTTTTTCTTCTTAGTACCTTTGATTTGTTAAAAGAAGATATCAACTGTATTTTAAGTGTCAAAATCATATGTCAAATTAAATAATCTAGACACTTATGAACTTTAGAAGTCACTTGTAAAAGTATATTTATCATGAAGTTTTGATTCACTCAATGGTAAATCATCTCTTTAGATATTTATAAAATTAACTTCGCTTAACGAAATTATTATTGACTCACCCAGCGACTAAGTATCAATTAGGTATGAAAGTAAAACTTAATAGATTCACTTAACAAAATTAATCTCGATAACAATCTAAGACTTTCTAAACTTTTATCAAATGAAATTTTCTCAGAAAGCAATTTATTTGTCCGACGATTCAAATATCTGAAAGCCTTTGTCAAAGTCTTAACCAAGGAGTAAACAACTTGAATGGATTTTGAAATTTAAAATTTTGCTCAACTAATGAATGACTCATTTAATAGATTTACATAATTTAAGAAAACTCAACAGATAAATCACATAAACTAATTAGTCTATTTGAACAATCATTCACCTTTCTCAAGTGAAAAATGCTATATATAGTTCAAAAATACCTTATATTAGAGCATTTGACTATACTGATATATCAAAATCATTCAACAACTCACTAAACCACAAAATCTTCTTTTAATCTATCCTTTTTTATTCAATATCCAAAAATTTTATCCCTTATTCGAAATAAGGTTATCATAACAAGTATTACTCAAACACACATAAAATACATAAATCACATTAACCCGTTATCAACATAATCTCATCAATGTTCATCAATATTAATTACTAAATCCACATAATGCTCTTACAATTATCAAAACTGATAATCTTGATAAAATAATGTAATTTGAAAACTAAACTAGCTTCTCTCACTTAGTCTAAGTCTCTTTTACTTTAACAAAACTTTAAGAATTTTCATTTTGAGATGATAGCATACATGTATATAGAAAACTTAAATCAATAATCTGAATATATAAAAAAACAAAAATTCATCTTTAGTCTTTTTGAACCACAAGTATAGTCCTAAAACATATGTATGCAAAACTTTTGAAACATGACTCAAAAGAAGAAATAAATATGAATTTACTCTAAAGAAAATGTTGCACCAAAACATTCATGGTATTATATGATCTGAAAAAAAAAATAACAAAGTAGCTAAAACACTTAGAAAAAATTGTGAAAAAAAAAATGAAATAGTTTAAAAAAAGATAACATATTTGTAATATAAAACTTAACTAAAAAATTTTTATACTTATAAATTCTGAATTTTAATAGTAAAATATATAAACTCCACTTATAAAATTATAAAAGACCACTTATTTATTTTATAGGTTTTTAGATCTCTTAATTTTTTATAATGTTTTATTTTATAGTATAATATCTTCTTCTTTAAAATTTGTTCCTTATATATTTATATCTTTAAACTCGATTTATATTTTATATTAATATTTCTATCTATTTATATTTATTTTATATTTATATTCGAATATCTATCTATATATATTTTGTATTCTAATACATTGATCTTGTGGACCTAATATATCTTATATTCAAATCCCCTATCCACTGTGATTTGATTTATTTTAATCTCTATCTTATGGAATTAGTTCTCTGTATGTTTATCTTATATATTTTAACATCTTAACCTTTTTGTACCAATTTTATCTTAGTCTAATACTGTCGTTTATCTTATATATGTATTTGTTTTTAATTGACTTGTACAATATTGATTAATAATTAAATATATGTGAATGATCAATCTCTATATAAAAAATAACTTAATATATAAATAGCTTAAAAAAAAAGGTTTAATACCTCTCTTAATCCTAGTATTTGTGTGAATTCGGTCCTCAAGTTTTGAATTGTCTCAATTGGATCATAATTTTTGTAAAAATGCACACATTTTATCCCAACCGTTAACTGATCTCAAACGGCGTTAAGTTTAGGTGACGTGGTCGTTGAGGCAATCAGAACATGTTGAATTTTTAGGGTTTCTTTCTCTCTCCTGTTTATCCATGACTTCTTCCGTTGCTATCTCTTCTGACCTCTCTTTTCACCGTTGCGTTTGACCCGTCCATATATGCTTTTTTCATGAAAAAGATGGTTTGTTGTTAGTTTATTTATAGCCGTGGTGGCTCTCCAACAATTACCTCTTTATCCAATGGCGGCATTCTTCAAAGGCGATTTGCAAGAAGAGATTTACATAGAACAACCTCCCATATTTGTTGCTCAGGGCGAGTCTTAGCAGATATTTTCACCAAGTCTTTATGAATTATTTTAGTAACAAGCTTGGCAGCTTGAGGGGGAATGTTAGATATATTATATTTAGTTTATATTTATCTCTTATCTTTAGTTAGTTAGTTTATATTTCTTATTTAGTTTGTTTATATTTCTTATTTGTATTTTAGGCTTAACCCATATTTATTCTATTATAAATAGAGAACCCTATGTGTGGATTTAACACAAGGGAGATTTCCTCTCATCTCTTTCATTATTTCACAGTAATTTAGTAATACTTGGACCTCTGATTCATGGTTGGATTCAAGAACCACACCACAGTGATTTTTTCAATGATTCATATTGCTAGTTACTTGAGTCAAAACATAGTGCATCATGAATCAAAAGATACCGGTAACAATGGATCACGTATCGAGTCTTGATATCGGGCAATCCACACATGTCCAATCATGCAAAATTACCCTTTAGTTATCCATTGGTGGATGTGAGTGGAGGGTGTTAGGATGTCTCACATTAACTAGGAATATAGCCAAAGCACTCCTAGCTCTTGAGATAACTTTTGGGTTTAGGATATGCCCAAACTATTTCCAATAAATTGCAACTACCCTGTGGAAGTCAATCCAAAAAGAGGACTAGAAAGTACAGAAATTCAAATTCAAACAAATTTGAACAGGACTTTTCCAATAGGCCATAAGGCATGGCAAATTTCTACCTCCCCCAGTCCCTCACCTTAAAAGTTTTGGCCCAAAATATATGTTTCAGGAAGTGAAACAGGGGGAAAAAACAACCAACTCAGCAACTTACCAAAGAATTGTATCATAGTTCTTTCCTGGTGGACGTTGACTCTGAACAAAATTTTCCCGTTTAAATGAAACTATAGTAAACAGATCAATTTGCTCTGGAGAAGAATGTTTCTTTGAAATCTCCTTCGTATCAACACTTCACAAGGCAGTAACTCTGTTGCCTGAATCATCAGGATGATCCTTGTCCTGAAGTTTGGAGGCTTTCACAGGTTTATTCCCAGAAGAGCTCAATCTAGCAGATTTTCTGAGATTCCAATATGCATCCTGAACTCGATCTAGCACATTGAGCAAAAAAAAAAAAAATCAATTAAGAAAATTATTGGTACTACCCAATTGGCAAGTTCAAAAGTAAAATAAGGAGTTTAAACTTAATACTACCTTTTGCTAAATTATGAATAAGATATTGACATCATTGAAAACAACTTATCTAACTTCCTGATAAGTATCCAATACTGACACCAGAAACAAAAATCAGAGCATCTTTACACCCTCTTATTTCCTTGAGAGTGCGTTAACTCAATTCCTAATATAACTTTTTTAAACTAACTGTTTCATTCTATGCTGATTTTAAATCATAAAAGTTACTTACTAGAGAAGTATACTGCCTATTAGCCACTTGTCAAGTTGCATATACAATTCTACAAGGAGAATATAGCTTGAGTTGGTTTAAGTAACATAATTGTTAAACCCTATTCAATTCATAAATTGAGGCCGTAAGGAAATATTTTATGTTTCCATAGACTGTTTTCACTAATAACTATAAATAAGAAAACATTAATTTATTGTTTATGACAGAACAACATCAATTATAATTTCAAGAGTTACACATTAGAATTATGTTATGTTCGGCATACATTTAGGGTAAGAAAGAAACATATCCAGAACAAAGCTGAATTTTAAGTTACAAAAAATAGCATTAGGCAATAGAAATTAAAATAGATAAGAATCTTACCAGAATCAATGTCAATTCCAAGAATGCTCCGGCAGCAAAACTTCTGTGCTGTGAGGGAAAAGCAATGAGCATAAAATGCAAATAGTTATTTACTTTACAGCAATATTCAGACTAATAGCCATTTGAATGATAGCTTACTTGAAGGCATAAATCATTGAAACAAAAAAAAATGAAGGAAACAGGGAGAAAATTACCAATCTGTATAGTGATTATCCCGTTGTTGCAGCCAATATCAAGACACTCCTTCCCTTCAAACCATTCCTTTCTTAACACTTTCAATCGAGGATCTTCATCCGTGCCTTGATCAATCTGAAACAAGATCAAATTAACAAAACATCAANCATGGACAACCTTAAACTCAANAAAACGCTAACGAATAAACTTGAAGAAGAATACTCGATATCCGTAGTAACTCCTGTAGTTTCCGTATGGGAAAACTTGCTTCCGCTTTTTACTGTTCTGTTTTTGGGTTTCCATTGAATCGCCTCCGTCTCTTCTTCTCTTTTCTATGCTTTTCCCTCACGCCTGCAATAAAACCCTCCTCTATGATTTGGGGTTTAGAGGGTTGGAATTCTATAATGAACATTCAAAATTGATATTTCCTTCTTCTTAATTTACTTTCATAGAATCATGCCAGAGAGTGAAAAAATTAAAGTAAAAAGTATAATAAAAATTAACATTTAAATATAAATAAGTAAAACTCGTTTATTTTTTTATGATGTACGAAAATTAAAAGAAAAAAAAAACTAACCAACATTACCACCTTATTTTATTGTTATTGTAGGTTAGGAGATTTTTTTCTTTTGTGTATTAATTTATCTTTACCTTAGTTAAAACAAAGGAATGAAAATAAAAGAAAGTTGAGAAAATATAAATACGTAAAAAGTGAAATTAAATATTTAACTATTTGGTATTATAAAACAAAACAATTTTTTTAATACTTTTTTTTTGTAAAATAATAATTATATTATTATATAAAAGTAAATTTCTTTGATCTCTTCTTTTAATTAAAAAATTTTATTCTTTAATAAATTTTTATTTATTTATTTATTTCATGAAACAAATAATTATTATTTTCAAATTAATTATGTTTTAAATGAATGGTTGCATAATTTTTTAATATTATTTCTAAAAAATTATGTATTTATATTTTAAACTGTATTATTTTTTAATCATTTACTTATATTTATAATAAAAAATTAAAATGATAAAATTATACATATTTTAAAGTAATAAAATATAAATATGTGGAAACGTATATGTTTCACTAGTAAAAAATAAAGAATTTAAAAGACAAAGAAATAAGTGAAAATTGGTATCTTAAAATTACACCACTTTATAATTTGTAAAGATTAAAAAAAATCAAAATAAAATGTTATCTTTTAACATGTATTCTTTAATTTTAATGAAAAAACAATTTTATCATTTGAACATGATATATATGAAATGCTGTGAATATATGATTTCAAATTCTCTTATGCCAATTAAAAATGAAAGTTCATTATTTTGATTCCACATTTTAATCTTTTTGTTTTTATTTTTAAAACCGTATATCATAAATATTCACGGCAGTTTAAAGATATAAATAATAAATTACATTTGTTTAGCCTTGAGAGGCTTAAATGAAAGGAGCCCTGAAGGGAATTTTTTTAAATCATAGTAGTTTAATTCAATTCTTTTTTAAGACACGAGTTGATTATTTTTTTTTTTAAATCATATCTAAACTTTCTTGTTTTTTAAAAATTTGAAAAAGATTTCCTTCTAAAAATAATTATATCTAAAACTATAGCTGTCAAAATAGATTAGGATCCTTGGGCGAATATGACCCATCATAGGTTCAAACCGAGTTGGGTTTGAAAAAAATAAATTATTTTTATATGGACCAATTTATAACTCGTTCACCCGGATTGAACCTGTAGTAAGCTCCCAACCCATCTAGTTTAATTTTATGTACACTATGATATTGTGATCGAGCGGTTACAATATCATATCGATTGGTTTAGTTAGATCCAATGCTTGCCAAGCTAAATTCAACGATATTGGACCACAAATGGACCAGCATTTTTATGATTGGGCTAACAATCCGGCGAAGAATAACATGAGTCAGGAATATTTGATTGAAGATATAAAGAATATCTTGTTAAATATATAGATAAGCATATCATAATCAAACCAACCAGATTTTCCAAGTAAGATTGTTTATATTTTACTCTCTTTATATCTTATTGGGCTTATGTGAGTTTAAGATTATGAGACAAACTATAAATAGAGAGTCAGGGCTGTAAGCCAGGTACATTCCATTCATACTCAATTCACTCTCTACAAAAACCCTACTCACCTTTCACTGATATTTAGAGTTATTCAATTATGAACCAAGGTTCTTCCATCACACGCCTAACTTGAGCGTCGGAATGTCGGTCCAGTCAATCCAAGGGTCAGAAAGCGACAAAGCCGCGTCCGTCGGGTTAGTCTCTCGATCCCACAAAATTTATACTGAAACGTGTCTGACTTATGGTCCTAGTTCTCTATTTATAGTCTGTCTCATGAATCTTAAACTGACATAAGCCCAATAAAATATAGACAGAGTAAAATATAAATAACCTTACTTGAAAATCTGATTGGTTTGATTATGATTTGCTTTTATATATATATATATATATATATATATATATATATATATATATATATATATATATATATATATATATATATATATATATATANTATATATATATATATATATATATATATATATATATATATATATATATATATATATATATATATATATATATATAACTAGATATTCTTTATATATATTTAACTATATATACACAAATTAAGAATATCTATATATTTAACTATATATATATTAGTCCAATCATAGAAATGCTGATCCATTTGCAATCCAATATCGTTAAACTTGGCTTGGCAAGCGTTGGATCTAACTAAACCGATCGATATGATATTGTATCATTCGGTCACAATATCATATTGTATATTTATTATTTTGTGTTTTAATATTATTAGTAAATTTTTTTTATTATTATAAATAAAAATAAAGAAAAAGATATTTAAAAAAAACAAAATATTATAAATTCATCTATCCAAACCTAAAAAATATCAATATTATAAACTTATTTATTCGTTTATTAAGTTTGTTTTTAAGATTATATTCAAATTATATATTAATTTTTTATTTTCAATTATCTATCCAGTTTAACATGTAAAATAAAATTATTTAAATTTAAATTATAAAAAAATAGTAATTTTTTTTATTTAAAAAAATTGTAATTAGGAGACCGGATTTGAAAACTCTCTGGTAAATGCCAATCCGTGCGGGTAGTCCGTTTTCACATCACTGCCTAAAACTATATATTCAGTTCTGAAAATAATCTCCTGTAAAGCGGATTTGCTTCCGTTGGTTGGAAAGCGGAACCAAACAGTTTGAATCGATGGCGAAGGAGAAGATACAGAAGATCAGCAGAAAAAGAGGAAGAGAAGAGGAGAAAGACAGACTGAGTGACTTGCCTGATGCTGTTCTGCAACACATCATGAATTTCATGAACACAAGAGATGTCGTTCGAACCTGTGTCTTGTCTAAACGATGGAAGAACCTCTGGAAACATGTCACCACTCTATCTTTCTCTTCCTTGGGAAAGGTTCTCTTTTACAACAAGTTTGTACCTAAATTTCTGGCAAAACGAGATGCTTCTACTTCCCTAATCGATCTCAACATTGAGGTTTACGGTATCAATGCGCCAAAACTCCTCACGCGGATAGCAAGATATGCTGCACAGCACAATGCCCAGCACTTGAAGATCACCACACAGTACAATTTCAGAGGCACGCCCACTTCTTTTTTTCCTTTGATGTTTTCCTGTCACTCTTTGACATCTCTTGTTTTTGGCTGTGTCCGTGCTCCTCTGATAGAACTTCCAAAATCCCTGCTTATACCAACCCTAAAAACCTTGCATCTATTTAATGTTAGATTCGACGCCATTGATCATCACTGCGTTGAACCTTTTTCAGCCTGTAGCGTGTTGAATACTTTGACCTTGAAAGGCTACTCCTTTTGCAATGATGCAGACACCTTCTGCATAACTAATTCTAGCCTTTCCATTTTGAAGATCAGTAATTCGTTTCAGTACAACTTCTACCCGCGCAATAACTATAAACACAAACTTATACTTTCTACTTCGAATCTTGCTTCGATTACAATAGGGGACAACATCATCTTCAGTGATGACCAACTCAGCTCTACGTGTGATCTTCCCTTTCTTGAAGAAGTTAACATTAAGATTTTTTCTTCTCCCATGAAGTATTCAGTTGTAGCAGGGTGGTTGCAAGTGCTCTCCCATGCAAAAAGATTGACACTCACCTTTGAGATCCTTTATGTAATTTGCTTTCATGCGTTTATGACGTTTTTGTTTTGGCAGTACTTGGATTACAAATTATTCTGTAATGGGTCTAACTATTCAGTTTGATTGTGTAGGATGTACAAAATCTTGATACGATGGAAATTCAATCTCCATGCTTTGTTCGATTGGAGTCGTTGAAGATAGTAATATTGACTCCACAAAGAGTATTCGACGAAGAAGTGAACATAATGGTACGACACTTGCTTCAGAACTCGACAATCACCACAGTTGCTGTCTGTCGTGAATCACACATAAACCACTACCACAAAATTATCAAAATGTTGTTATAAAAAAAAATTGTTAAAATAACATTTTTCATTCCACAAAATTGGAACGTATCCCATGCTGCACTGCTGAAATGATTTTACTTTCTTATTTTTTTCTTTCTGCTGAAATGAACGTATTCTGTTGTTATTCTCTCATTTCTATCGTTTCTGGAACTGTTTTGTAATTTGACTTTCGTACATGAAAAGTTTAAGAAATCGTACAGTGTTTTTGTTCTTTTAATGTAGGTGGGGTGTTTCTATATTTATGTTTCGCTTTTAACATATGAAATTTAAAAGAATATGTTCTTGAGTGATGCAGAAACAAAATCTGCAATAGGGACATTACAAAATCTGCAATAGTACTTTATCTAAATTCTTAATCATTTGACTATTGATTAAAAATATTTGTAGAACTCTAGAAAAAATATCATTTTTTTTTTGTTTTATTTATCATTATATTTATTATTTGATTAAATTATTTATTTAACAATATCTTTTATTCAAAATTACAAACACGTCATTATAATAGAAATTATGATAATTAAAACAAATCTTTTATGATACCAATACGAATAAATAATTATTATATTACAGATAGATTATATATATTATCGTCTTAACTATATAAATAGATATTATTTATAAATTTATATTTATAGATTATATACATGTCAGTATTATGGTTGAGTTAACTCGATTTGAAATATTTATAATATTTAATATTATCTTAAATTATGAATAAAAAATTGTTTGTTATTATTATTTATTACTGTTATTATTGCAGACTATATCTAGTATTTAAATTGATTTTGGAGAATGTAATAACTAGTTTCCTAACGTAAATTTGTAAATCCTGAGTTACCAGTATATCCCGTTGTGTAATTATTTTTTTCTTTTAATTGTAAAAGAAAAAAAATTCTTTCTTGCTCTATCCTTCAAATGAATAATTGAAATTGATTTTCGGGTGAAATATATACGATGTTATCCCAAAATTTAATATGATATCGAAAATTTCGTTCACATTGCAGAATTGATTGTTACGATAAGAACTAATAATATACTAATTATTGTTATTATTATTGTCCTTACCATAATTCTTATCATAATTATCTCTGTTATTTTCGTAACTATTGCCATTCCTAATAAATATTATAGCAGCCATATAAGTTCCAACGGAATTAATAGATTCAACTTCAGTCCAAATTTTTTTAAAAATCAGATTTTATTCTAATCGGATGAAACCAATCTTGAATTGGCAAAACAAATATGTTAAAAAGGTTGACGAAAAACTTGTTTTTATTAACGGATTTATTATCTTTTATTAAACTTAAATATATATTTAATCTGTTTGTATTTATATATCTTACTGGAGAAATTTTAATTTTAATTTTATAAATTTATTTGTATTATTTTGTCATATATTGATGTTGATTCGTGTATTGTATTATTATATTAAATATTATATTGTATTTTTTATAAATTGGCTCGATCTAATTGAACCTTGAAACCGCATACTAATAACATTGATGATAACGATAATAAGTTATAACAATTCATAATTACGGTAACAACAACAAGCCTAATTACAATGATAATTTAGTCACATGTTGCAATTGTAATTCAATGATAAATATTAATAATTTTTTTATTTATAAAATAAAATAAAAGAGAAAAAGAAAGAATATTAATGGGAAGAATGCAATGAATTTTCTGACTCAAATTTAATAGCTCACATAAGTAAAAAAAAGTTTTAATTCATGGTGTTTATTTATTTATTAATAAAGTGATAAAAAAAACCGTTCTTCTTTTAATAAAAAAATATTTAGATTATAAAAACACAAAACTAATAACAAAATATAAACAAATATAAGTTGTTTCATTTTTTTTTTCTAGAATCTGTTCAACATTATAATATCTCTTAATAAAATCATAATTATTTACAAGACGAAATTAAGTTTAATTTATGGGTTTATAAACTTTAGATTAGTCTTTGGACATCAAATCCATTATCGAATTAATTTCTGAATACAGAGACTCCAACCTCAAGTCTAAGTTTTTGAGATATAAAGGCTAAAAAAGTCTATTAAACCCATTATGGATACTTCTTTGCCAAACTTTTCCGCTTATTCTAACTAATTATTTTCTTTTATCAGTTTTAAATTTGGTATCCGTCTCTTTGCACGTAAGTGTTTTAGCTTTCACTCTATTGCTCCACTTTCTTTTATATCATCTTTAAGACCAATATAATAATTTATTACCTCATTTATTTTACCTACAAAATAAACAATTTGGTTTTGTTTTAGCTAACCAATAAACAATTCCCAAACATGTTGAGCTTTATTTAAATTAACATTTAAGGTGAACTCTTAATAAAACTCAATTAGTCACTTTAAAGTATGTCATTTTTTTAAAGCTGATATATCGATTTTTAACTCAAGCAATGACTTGTTCTCAATCGAGCCTGTATGTCATTTTTTTTTTTAAATAGGCTATGGTATGCTCCTAGCTGAGTTAATATGATGGTTTTTAAATCAAATTATAACTTATTCTCACCCAAGCTGATATAACTATTTTTAAGTCAATCTATAACATGTTCTCGAGTTGGTATGTCACTTTTTAAATCAAACTATGATATGTTTCCAATCAAACTAGTATGTCGATTTTAAGTCATTTCCAATCCAACTGGCAAGTCGATTTTTAAATCAGGCGATGACCTACTCCCAACTAAGGTAGTTTCCAAAAAAAATATTATTTCGTACCAATATATATTTATTTGTAACATTATGTTTAAAAATAATTTTTAATAAAATTATTATAAGTAGACATTAATAGAGACAACAATAAAAAAAATTAACAAAAAAAGACAATTAAATGAAACTTAAAATTTCATGCAAAGTGCATAAACTCCTCGTCTACAATGGACTTGTTTCATACCCGTCTATGGACTGAACACTTTACTGTTTTGGTGAATGGATCAATCTTAAAAAGTCAATCACTTTCACATTTTAATGTAATTTTGTCCAAACAAAAAAACATTCAACAAAAATTAAAATTGTTTTAAATATGTTTAACATGGGAGGACTATCCTACTAAAACGATTTTTTCAAACATTAATTAGATATAACACTTAAATTAGACACTATAAAAATGAATTTCAATTTGACTCAATTCGATTCAATTTTGTTAAAAAAAAAATATTCAACGAAAAAGAAATTGTTTTAAATATTTTTAGCATGGAAGGATTATCCTACTAAAACCATTTTTTCAAACATTAACAAGATATAACACTTAAATTAAACACATTAAAATGGATTACAATTCATAAGCGAATTCGATTTATTGCAAATTCAAATCAAGTAACTCACCAAGAATCCTTTGTTAAATTTTTTATCATTTTTTCATAAATCTTGTACTTAATTATAAATTACTAATTAATATAGGTTGACAACTTGATTTTTTAAATACTAAATATTATTGAATAATATCTAAATAGTTTAGATGATTAATTTATTTATTGCCAGGTTAACATTTTAATTTATTATTTTTATAACAATTTTTAATAAACTATATGAAGAATTTTATTCTACCCGAAATGAGTCAAACCCACTAACTACTTTTAACTCCAAAAAAAAAAGTCAAATTAAGTTAACACAATAGTAGCAGATTTGTAGTTTAATCCGGAGTGAACCAAGCCGTTTGACACCCCTATCCTAGTGGAGAAGATTCTTTCTAAAATTCTACAGTTTGTCCAACCACTTTTCACTTTAACTGCTCTCTAAACCGCCTAGTAATTTCTTTAACTCATTTCAGATTAGTTAAATTAAAATGCTAAAAGATTTGTAGAGACATTCATCAATTCCTGTATTTACACTTAACTAGTTTAAATAATGAGTTACTACAAGTGCAACTATCCACAGATATATGCCAAAAAAGGTTTATCAAGCTACTAAGCATAAAGAAATTACGATTATTTCTCATACTATGCGAAATGGCGCAGGGGATATTTTTGCCATAAAAGATTTCAAACCAAAGACCCCCATATAATCGTACCACATCTCAACTCCGTAGTTTCGGACTTCTAAGATCATATTCATTGGTACGAATGAAATATTAAGAGGGGGCGAAAAATGCTTTAACATACACAGCACAAATCTTTAACCATACATTTCGGATTATAAACTACATTATAATCATTTGAATACATTTGCCTACAGTCGCATACTCAAGGTAAATGCTACTGGTACTTTGATAGCATTCCAGCAATGCAATCTACTCATCAATTCTGAGTGCACTTGAGGGTGCTGCCTCCCTGTGTTCACATTTTCCATTTACTCAACCTGGTAAGTACTTGATACATCAGAATTTTACAAGAACATATCAAACAATATAAGTTTGGCTACATATGTCTGAAACACCAACCTCACGGAAATGCACGGTGCCTGGGAATAATCTTCACAATCCCTGCAAAATATTATTTTATATTTCAATATAATTTTGTTCGTTGCTTGTACCACAAGATGGAGATCTTGAATTACGAAGATTTAATATAGAGAATAAGCTTGCATATGAAATCTGCAAGTTCATAGTTTCCATTCACCACATGAATGCACTTTATCTGACACAGTTGGTCTATGGCTAAATCAAGGAACACAAATTATTCAGGAACAAAAAGAAGCATTTAGACTGAACTAGAACAAAGGGGGAGAGGGGTCATAGAAGTTCCAAAGTAGTCATAGAAGTTCCAATGGAAACCTCAAATGTCATCTAATTAAGAATGGAATTCAGTTCAATTGAAACCAAATCTTGTTTAGGCTATGAAAATTAGCTGTTCCTTCAGATAGATGGCCCCTTTGCAGAGATTTTTGTTGGGAGACTCGTACACACAAGTACCAAAAATAATGGAAATAGGTTATGTCCATTGATTAAAAAAATTAATTTGGCACCTTACAGAAATGATGGATAGGATCAAAGAATAAAGATATGTATGTTCCTCGATAGACCTTCACCAACCAACATTCAAATTACATGCATCTCTAGTTTCAAGCAAGTTACCAAGCTCTCCTAGTCCTAAAGCAATGGAAATTCAATGCAAATCTTCCCTCTTTTAAACTTGATCACAATCAAAGCCCACCAAACAAACCTTTCCACAAATTTTAGAACACCAGAGGATCATATAATAATTTGTATCATATATACAAGAATATGGTGTCTTGGGAGCTTTGAGTTGAAGTTAGCAAACTGCTAGACAAAAAAACCCATATCAACACCACAAGCTATTCAAACTTTACTGGTAGATGACATTTTTCATGAGTTCAACAATAAATAGAACAAATACAGTTGTAGCTGTAATTCAAAAATTTGATTACCATTTGGGCCAGCAAGACGATTCAAGAGTCTTAAATTGAAGCACCAGTACTAAGTAGTCTTGTCTCCTGTTGAAGTCAGTGACTACTTCCATTAACATATGAATCACATTGACACATCAGCTCAGTGATACTGGTATGTATGGCAGTGGCAATATTTACATGATGCATTCTCTCACCTAGTCTCTGCGTGTGGTTATGCTGAATTATTTATCAGAAGTAGCAGCATCATGGAGTCTGCCAAATTTCATCCTTCAGTCAATATTGATTGGAAAAAGAAGTCCTGCAAAAATAAAAATCACGAACAGGTAATTGAGCAATCCAATTGCACAGTTAAACTCAACAGCTACCACAGCAACATGAAATATACATCAGTTTAAATAAGACTATTGTTCACTTCATCCCAGGAATGACAGTATAAATTAACCTAGGAGAGTGACAAATTTGTGCTACCTACAAGCACAGCAGTGTTTCATGAGCATCATAGATGTATTATTAAAATGAATTGACGCCATATAATTTGTAAATGTCTACAAAAATAAAAGATAATCTGAAGCAGGAAACATCTTTATTCCAACTACTGTTAACTATGTCCAATTATTCCAACAATGCCATTCCAGTCTTTCAACTACTGCCAATTCTATAAAACTACAATTTTTTACAGTGGCAGGATATTGTAGTGTTTCTCCTTTGTTTTTTCAATAACTTTAAGAGTTCAAGAGAAAATGAGAAGTTCCAAATGATGATGAAGCACAAATCTTGATTGATGTTTAGTTACAACATCCTCTTATTCATATAAGTTATAAATAGATGCCAAGGCACCGACAACTACCTTTGCTAACCCAAAAGAGATCATTATTTCAGTGATCCTTCAGCCATAATGTTTGCTTCAGTATCAGAATAACTTACACTTTCGATAACCTGGTGAATAACAAGAAAGTGCAACTAACAATCATGAAAGGATCATGTGATCACGAGGAAGTTGAATGAAATACTTGACATGAAAACGATTGATAAAGATGAAACTCTTTCAGATCATATAACTCTTTCTCATGCTAAGAAATTTTACGTATGGATGATTCCTAACATTATGTGTGGGCATTTAAAATTGCAATGTACCATTTTGATTATATACAATAAATATAATCAGGAAAAAAATAAATGAGAAGCAAAGACTAAAATACTGTTATCAAAGATATCAAAATAAAAGAAACAGAAAATACATTTGCAATTTATAATATTGACAAACAATTTTCAAGTTTTAAAACAAACTCTGTTGCCACATATATCATCAAGTAACATATTGGAGTAACTCGGCTACTTCACACATTAATTTTACATGAAAACATTAATACATAATATTGCTGTGTGCCAAATTTGACATCTATGTACAGCACAGGGGCCAAGCCTGGGAAGTCTGTTTAATACCGCACAATCATTTGTAGTCACCTCAGGAAAGAAGCAAACTAAATGGCCTCAAAAGAGGAGCTATGCAATCTGTCGGTTTTCTAGCACATCGGCAGTCTCCACGAATGCACTTCAAATATTGTTGACCTAACACTTGAGAAAAGATGTATAGAATCTTCTTTAAAGCTTCATACTGGAAATACAACAAAATACAAATGGTCAAGGATAAGTATTACTCAATAAATGTCACGGCATAGAAAGAAAAAAGATAGATAATCACCATATTTGGCATTCATTTAGAAGAAGACATGTGCTGCAGAGATGACATCAAGCTACTTGAAGGGCCAATTTTACTGCCTTGCCCGTGTCCAGGGTTAGAAGCTTCAGCAGACAAAGATAGCTTCAAGGAGTTCCTTATAGAAGTACTAGCAGGAGAGAATGAAGCAGCGGGTATATTTGCTTCTCCATAAATCTACAAAAAATAATTGAATAGTAATTGCTAAACAGTGACCGGTTCAATTTTAGATATAAGAGTATGCAATCACAGAATTGTGAACAAAGCCAAAAAAGTGAAAATCTATAAGATGGCTTACATTTTTGTCAAGTGGATTCTCATAGCTCACATTTTTACCCCCTGGTGATTTAAACTGGATTTTAACACCAGAACCAGCAGCATCGCCTGCTCTATTCCGCTCCATAACATGCCCTGAATATATATTAAGACATGCCAATCAGGTAATAATAAAAAAACAAAAGTAGAAATCTAAATGCTAAATTGTCCATAATCCTAGACTTAATAAAGTAAAGTTCTCATTGACATACATAAAAGGATTCAACCAACCTTGATGATGGTCAATATCCATTGGGATTGCTCGACTGTTACTTGCTCCTGGAACTGGCTGTGATATGACATAATATAAATTAGTTAGGAGACAGGAAGCTTGTAGTTGCAAAACCATCATTGACCCTCTTCCTCTGCCTCAAATACAGGAAGAACATGTCCCAAAATTCAAATGCTTACAGATAGTGGAGGGAGCACTGCACTCTTTTGAGATTGCTGGTACTTTAAAATGGTCCAATCAAAAACATAATCAAATTCATAGCCTGACAAACAAAGAAAAGTATAATCATAACGTAGCCATATTTAGTTAGTATTTTATAAATAAGTATTAACGCTTACGCTTTGTATCACAAAGTAATACATAAAAAATCAATATCAATGTCAGCCATTTTAGTTTTCTTATTTCCTATCCCTCTCTCTACATCTAAAACCTTATAATTTCAACAATTTCCTCGTATTTTAGTTTAGCAAAAAATAATACCCTTTCCCCTTGGTCTCCTAGTAAGACATCTTGTTGAATCCCAACTAAATTGTAACAATATGTCCAAGACCAAGAATACTTTTTCAAAAGCATATCAACACAATTGCGCAATTTATTCAATTTTATATTACGCAAAATATTAAAATAATGCTCACCTTCTCGAGAAAATAGGTCCCGAAATAGGCGCTTTAAGAATCCATAATCAGGTCGCTGATCAAATGTCAATGAGTGGCAGTAATGGAAGTACGAAGCAAACTCTACTGGATGAGTTTTGCAAAGTACCTTAGGAAAATAACAAACAAATAAGCATACCATTATATTTGGGGAGGGGAGGCGGGTTGTTCTTCACAAGACTGATAGTCCAAATTTACCTCAATAGGAGTTGAAACTTTCTTCTGACATATTTTATCATACTTTTGTTTCTTCGTAGCAGCCTTTAGACCTTGCCAAGGAAGGCTAGACAGAAATATAGTAATTTAATAGTCAGGATTTTCATCATATCATTCCAATTATTAAAGATTACACACACAAAAAACACTTGTAGAAGAAAAGGAGAGCAGAATACTGTACCTTCCTCTGAGGTAATACAAAAGTACATATCCTAGAGATTCCAAATCATCCCGCCGACTTTGCTCTGCAAAATAAAAAATATAAAAAATGAAAAACAAAAGAAATTTATTTAGGCTGAAAAGTTTGATAAATTGTTCTAACTTCAAACTTACCAATCCCAAGATGAGTATTACAACTTGCATATCGGGCTGTGCCGGTTAAGTTTTTGTTCTCCCTGCATGTTTGTATTGTTAGTATAACTCCAGAGTATTTCCCGTGGATCAGAAGAAATAGGATACAGAGAAAAATAACAGAAATTTCCAAACGAAAAATATAATATCAATGTAAACCAACTAATACATAGGTTGGAATATCAAAATAATTTAAAACCACACAAAGGAAAATTACATGATATAAATGTTGAATCAAAAATCGATAAAAAAAAATGAGCTAAGTAACAGAGAATCCTATAAAAGCACCTGTAGGGGATGTGGCGATTGGTACCCGATTCCCGGTATCGTTTTGCAAGCCCAAAATCAATTATGTAAACCTGAAAAAGACAGTACGGTTATACATATATGGAACCTAAATAAATACCAACAAATAATTTAAGGTCAAGTTCGACGTGCTAAACAAGAAAAGAGCAATAATATGAGTAGTTACCTGGTTGGCCTTCCGACCAAGTCCCATGAGAAAGTTATCGGGTTTAATATCCCTATGCAGAAATCCTTTAGAATGCACATATTCTATCCTAGTGATCTGTCCAAAAGAAGAAAACAAAGAAGTCAATACTTAATATCAAATGTAATTAGAGTCATTCATATAAGAAAATGCAAGAAAGTAACTTCGTGGCAAATTTTCTAATCTACACCAATGTAAACTGCAATACTAACAGGAAAATGAAGAAAGTCTGACTGAAGGGTCAGGAAAGGAGGGCGGGAGTTCAATTCAGCTAAAACAGACAGGAAATTTATCGAGTCCATTTGAGGCAGAATAATGTTCAGATACTTTTGATTTAAAGATCCACTTTGGTTAATATGTGTAGGAACAAATTTTACCGTCAAAAGATTACAGACTAACTTACCATTTGATCAGCCAACATTAACACTGTCTTCAATGAAAACTTCCTTCCACAATACACAAAAAGATCTTCAAGACTCGGCCCAAGCAAGTCAAGAACAAGCACATTTTCCTCCCCGTCTATGCCAGACCATTTTATGTTCGGAATTCCACCTGCATGCAAAAGCGTGGCAACATCCAAATTGAATTCACCAACCTCCTGATACACTCCATCTCTAAATAACACCGATAAGAAAAAGGTTAAAATTGAAAAATGCATACTTCCTCCTTGAAGAATATTGTAGAGCTTTGCCTCGTAAAGAAGTTGCGGATGCTTCGTTTTTCTATTCTCCTGCAACACACGAGAGAACAATTGTGTATCCCAACACACAGTAAAATTCAATTTCAGCGGATTGAAAACCTAACTGGTAGCCGCCGTCAATCAAAACAACACATGTCAATTCATGCATGGTAATCAAACACATAAATTCGCCCATGCAACTTCAACCAGACAATAGTGCTTGCGAAATAGAATAGAGCCAGAAACAAACAGAAAATGCCCAAACAAATAACAATACGCAGAGTCTTACGATCTTGACGGCGACGATCTCGAAGGTGTCAACATGCGTCGCTGCAACAAAAAAGCGAAATCGAAAGCGAGAGATGAGAACAGAGAAACTTCTACTCAACGGTAATTATGAAATCAATAGGACAAGAGAGAAAGAGAGAGGACTAACCGAGGTAGATTTCGCCGAAGGATCCACTTCCGATCTTGCGGCCGAGCTTGTACTTGCGGCCAACGATGCGTTCCATGTTGAGAAGGTTCGAGAAGCGATTGAGAGTATGATTTGAGAATCGGAGTGGTTGCTGCTTGTCCCTTCGGAAGAGAAACCGAAGCCACACAGCAGATAGAAAGCAATAGGGCGGAAGGGTATTTGTAGACAAAATAAAGAACAGAGGAGGCAAGGGTATTTGTGTCTTTTGATTGAGTTATTGGCATGTTCGCGAGGATTGCCTAGGTGTTGTGGTGGCTTACTTTTATCTCCTTTTGACTGCTGAGTACTGTATCATACGTGGACGTGCTGCAGCTGCGCGAATACTACCTTTCCGTGGTGAGGTCACACTAACTTCTACCCTACCCTACCCCCCTCAAATTGTTTTATTCTAATTTGGATAATAGTTAATGTTTTAAGGATAATGATATATAGACTATTTTTTTTTATAATATTTGAACATCATTATATGTGTCATTGTATGATTGGTTTAAATGATATAATGATATTATCATGCACTGACATGTATGGTGATATTCAAATGTTGTCAAAAAAATGTTATTTAAGTATTTTTATCCATGTTTTAACGTTTTTTGGGTTATTTGTAATTTTTTTTGTTAGATTAATTTTATTGTGGTGTAGTTTATGTGCAGACTTTATTATAAAAATCAATTAATAAAACTTACCATTTTTTTATTCAGTACTAAATAATCTAAAATGGCTAAAAATTTGCATATTGTAATTTTTAGTTCGAATTAAGTGAGAATCAACTACAACTTTAAGACTCGTCTTCGCCAGATCTAAGTATGAAAAAGGTCATTCATTATCATAAAGATCTTGACTTAATAATATGTATTAAGAATTTATATATTTATGTATACAAGAAACTCCCATAACATTCGTGAGATACTTAAGGATTTGATTTTCTTCCTACATATAATAATATCAATATGTAAACACCGTCTCTTGAATTAGAGAACACGTGTTATGATGTAGTAATCTAAAATAAAGTTCGTGTTTCTACATCTCTTATGAAGTTGTCGTAAAAATGGAAAACGTGCTCATGTAACATGTGTCTAATTTCTTTTATTTTTTTTTTTTTAAAAAAACATGCTTTAGCCTTTGGTAAAAAAAAATGTAACATGTCTCTAATTTTAAAGATGTTAAAAAAACCAAATTTCCTAGAGTTTAATACATGTATACGATCCTTTTCAATAATATGTAATCAATTTTTGTGTGCATAAATAAATTATTATTTTTTCTAAAAATCATACATTTTGTAATGGATATATTTTTAAAGCAAATTTATACAGTTAAATTCCTTAGAATTCATTCCAGAATGAAGGAGGTGGATGAGGTTAAAATCTTAAAGGTTTTGCAAAAAAATAATAATAAATTGGGTTAAAGGCCCAGCTTAATTCGGGTTAGCCTAGCCCACAGGAACGCATCTAAAAAAACATAGAGACTTCAGAGAGAGAGAGAGAGAGAGAGAGAGAGAGAGAGAGAG